>NW_018128172.1:655150-663243 GCF_001952655.1 Monopterus albus | reverse complement strand
GCTAGTGCAACAGGCCGCCACCCGAAACAACCCGGGGAGGCCAAGAGGGAGACGACCACCGCCCGTCAGTAACTGGAGGTTTTTACATGCCCGAGGCTACAGAATGTTACAGCCAATCACAGTGTTCAGGACAGGCACCAGGTGGGACTGGGGAAATGAAGATGGACACTGAATGGTCTGTTGGGGTCCCACGCTGCCTGCACTCACATTTAACCTTAAGGAACAGTCCAACATTTTAGAGAAGACCGTTTTTTGCTTTCATGCCGAGAATTAGATGAGAAATTGATACCTCTCTCACACCTGTGCAGTAAATGTGCAGCTAAAGCTAGCAGCTGGTTAGCATAGCTTAGCATAAACACAGGCAGTGGTGAAGACAGCTAAGCTAGCTCATTCACCAACACGTGTCCTTTACTGAATTGTTTTTACACTCATTTTTAGACCAGTAACATGCTAGTCGCCTGGCAGCTACTCCCAGCTAGGCTAAATATGTAGCTAGAGCTAGCAGCCAGTTAGCTTAGCTTAGGTTAGCAGTACTGGAAGACAGACTGTTTCCTTGTTTTCAGGGTTTGTGCTAAGATAACTGGCTTGTAGCTGCAGCTATGTCTTTACTGATCAATCTTCTAATTTAAGTCTCAGCAAGGAAGCAAACGTTCCCAAAAGTATTGAACCGTTTAGCTTTCAGTTCTCTGAAGAAACTGACAGCCCTGATATTTGGACCGTCAGAGCCCAGTATGTCACATACTGGCTGTTAGTTTGCTTTGAATAACTTTTAGTTCAGTTAGCTAACGGGACTAACTGCAACAGGACAATACAGTAAACACGTTGTCGTTGAGACAAACATGTATATAACCCGGGTTCTGTTCCAGAAGTCACAAAACACTACTGTTTAACTTTCAGTAAAATCAGCACAGTTTCACTTCCTATTAGCCACAGACTGTGGTCAATAGCCCCTGGGAACATGCTTCATTTTGAGTTACATCACAACTTCAGCTCTATAATCCCACTGTTCCACTCATCACACCCCAAACTGTCTGATCCAAACACACCACTGTTTGACAGCCAGCCAGCATCAACACTGTCCACACAGTGAACCAGGAAATCAGACTCTTCGTGGACAAGACTAAAACACTTCACTTCACCGCTCCTCTGACGTGCATTAGAGAAAGTGATCAATCCCGACTGCGTGGCCAGAGGAACGGTTCTCTTTCTCCTGCACATCTGCAGACAGCTGTGAGGTCATACTTCTCTCTGGCTCTACTGCTCATTCATTCAAGGCTAAGGCGCCAGGCTCATCAGTCAACGGTGAGCAGCATCCTTCGTCTCTCCACAGAAACCAAAGGATTTAAATGATGCAGTCGATGATTTAGCAGCAGTGTGGCTCACTGATGTGTGTGTGTGTGTGTGTGGGCACAACGATGGAGGTTACAACAGCTTTATATTATCTTGTCTTTCTAATTATTGCTGCACTCTCAAGTGAAACATCTCCACTCCACTAATCCTATTGCAGGTTTTCATTAAACCTAATTAGACCAAAGCTGTTATTCAAACTAACTGAGCTGTTGCTACACTTGGACACACATCTGTTAGAGCGATACACAAGCTAGAAAATGTTTGTTTAAAGGCAAAAATGCTGTAAAACTTAAAGGTCTTCTAACAAAGAGTTTAGTTAGTTTGACAGCTCAGTGGTTTCTTTGATATCTATGGATGATTCCTCTGTTTTTCTGTGCCCAGCTTTGCACTCACACAGTCACACACATTTGGACATTGAGCCGTTTGTTCAAAACTCTATTCAAGACTTAAAGGAAGAAAAACAACTGGGGATTAAATGTTGTGCTGGCTCACTGGCACCTCGACTGTAGCTGCTGGAGATGGTTTTACTTTACACTGGGGCGGCCACACTGGGATTATGTTACACACGGTTCTATTGACATTACATTTACTCAGCGCGCTCTCCAATCATATGTTTTAAGCTGGACAAGAGGGAATCAATACAGTGCATAAAGAAAATATGGAAAAGGCTGAATAACATGTGGCTATATTAAGCTCATCACTTCCTGGGTAAAACTCCCCCAGTGTCCGGCCGTCTAAACACTTTCCTGTGAGAACCGAAGACTGGCTTGGAAACCCTCTCTGACCGTCTCTGGTCCAGAGTCTGTAAAACACAACCCTGCATTTTCAAGCCAGGATGGACAGAACGAGTTCAATGACCTGAGATGTAATGGTTTGTGCGTTAGTGCACATTTCCAGCAGCTGATTCACGTCTGCTCCATCGGGCCCATTTCAAAACATGCTACATTTTAGGCACCGTGCATTGTGTGAACTGTCTGAAGAAGATTTCTGGTTAGCAAACCTTGGGCCAGGCGGCAGCTCACAGTGGCAGGCCGTGGGTCGGGTCAGGTGTTAAAGTGAAAGTAGTAATACCACGTTGTTAAAATACTTCACTACAAGTCAAAGTCCTGCATTGAAAAAGGTACTTCAAGGAGCATTAACTCAGATCCCCCCCCCCGTACTGTGGGCGGCTAAAAGTCTGAACACCCTCCAGGCTGAAAAGACATCAGATAGAGGAGCTTTAAGTAAAAGTATAATCAGAAACATGTACAGTACAGGGCCTGAGTAAATACCCCACCACTGGCTATCAGGCTGTTCTCCACGCTCGGATAAAAACCACCAGAGTTACAGAGCAGACTCACCCGGAGGCTCGGCCGACTGTTTTCACTGGGAGCTTCTGAATGTGAAGAAACACGCTTGTTGTCCAAGTCACATGGCTGCAGCTTCCCACTCCAAATTCCCTGCAAGCCTCAGAGATGAGCTACACAGGAGCCCCACACACAGTCACACAAAGGCCAGTGGCTGCAGCAACGAGGGACCCCTGTTCACCAGCCTCCCCCTCCACACACACGTTTACATTGTTCGCCCGTCAGACGCATCATCTGGTCACACTGAAACCTCGGCTGCTCCGTTCTCTGACCAGTGTCAATCTAACAGCCTTGAATGCTGCTTTGTTTCTGGCTTATTTTAAACAAATTCCTACTTGTATCTATGTTATTAATTCATTTCCACATCCTATATGTGCAGTGTGTTGTTCTCTACAGGGGCCTTTTTTGTTTTTATAGCATTATCTTATGAGAAATGTGGTAGTTTAGCTCCTTAATAAGCATTTCTTTCTGATTGTCTATGAATGACTACTGAGAAATCCTCCTTTTCTCTTTGCCCGGCTTCACATTCACACAGCTGTTTGGCAAAACTAACTGCGCAGTACGCAGCTTCCAAAAGAAAAACATCTAGGGATCAAATGTCGTGCCGGCCCACTGACACCTCCACTGTAGCTGCTGGGGTGGTTTTACAATGAGATTCTGTTACCGAGCGTTACAGTGACATTACCTTTGCTCTGGCACTCTCTCTAACCGCGGTTTTCAGTTGGACCAGAGGGAATCAACACAGTCCATAAACACACCAGGCAGAATGAAGAATGACTGTGGCATTAACTCCTGACGGGACGCTCTGGCCTTGGTGGTGCTGCTTCCGCCGTGTCTACCGGACTGTACGTCTATTGTCTTTAGCTGAGTGCTCTGTTGTTGTTGTCATTATTGGGACTCTTCACAGGCCTCAAGCAGTAAGCTAATGATGGGATACCAGCTCTGCAGGGTGAGATAATCCTCCGAGGCATCACCCGTTTCTAACACCAGCACCAGGGCATAAACAGAACATGTGTATCCCAAGCACGCCACAAGGTCCAGGCCAAAACCGTCAGTAAGAGGAAGGCGTCCAGCTCTGCTGAGGACTCTCAGCTTCTCTGCCTATCTAGACACAAACATGCTGTTTCTGAATAATCAGGGCATCGGCACATTTTGACCCCCTTTCTGCCTCCAGCGCAGCCCACTGCTGAGCGCATGTTGGGGCTGCATGTGCACAATATTAAAAGGACTGCTCAGAGGAAATCTTTATTTAAACAAAGGGCAGCTCTGCCTCTGTGTGCAGATGGAAACAGAGAAGCTGCACTGGTTTCTCAGTTAAATGTTAGATTAATGTCAAATCTGCTCTTGGGCTGTGGCGTGACCCCCACTGTCCGTCAGACACACTCACCTTCTCTACACAAAGGCCTGAATCAGTGCACCCCCTCCTCTCAACTTCAACCAACCAAGCACTGAGGGGTGTGTATGAAAGTCAGCTTTCACAGTACACAACTGTGTACAGGGACACGTGCATTCTGTGAGCCCTCCTCTGTCTCAAAGGCCAGCTCGAAATAGTAGTCAATGAAAGAGATTGTGGAGGAAGGAAGCAGCAGTGGCGGGGCAGGGGGCAAAGAAAAATAGTTTTTGTGGCTGGTGTGACCCTCCACTAATGCTAACAAACCCTCTCACGCTTGATGGAATAAACCATAACTAAAGCCTGTGTAAGAGGGTAGAAGGCCGGTGCCGAGAGGGCGGCAGTGAGATGAGGCTGAAGGTGTGAAGGCATCTTTACTCAGTGTCCTCTGACTGACGTGGTACCTGACGTCAAGCAGCAAACCGAAGACAGTGGGCCATGTCTGGTCCTGTTTTTGTAGCACAGACCCAGGGTTCCCACATCCAGAAAACGAGGCATCTCATTGTGTTTAGTTCAACATGTCACATCAGCATCAGCACAGATGTTTCAGCTCAAAAATGGAGACGACTGTAACCATGGCAACTGCACACAACTAAGATGGAGACGGAGTCTGACTGAAAGTAACAAAAATCAAATGACAAACCGATAACCTCATCAAAACACTAAATCGAAACAAAGATCAGGTGTCAAAATAAACAATGGCTTCAGACGCCATTGTGGCTGGCCTCTAAGACGAGAGGCCAAATACTACCAAACTCATCCCTGAGATGCTGCGCGTTAGGATGTAGGAATAGAAATCATGGGAGTCGGCCAGTTAAATGCAGCTGGGTGTTACCAGTGCTGTGGCTCCCTCTGTCAACTTGATCCTAATCACAGCTCACACATTCCCCAAACACCCGCGACCTGAGGTCAGGAAATCGCCTCTGTCCTGTACACAAACAAAGCCGCTACTCGCCTTGCCATTCCCGACCAACAGAGGGAGGCTGAGTGAGCAGACAGACAGAGACAGATGAGAGGCCTTCATCAAAATGTTGAGCAAATGTCAAAAATTTGGCTAACAATGCAGCCCAGTGTCTTTTGTTTGGGGTTTAATGCAGTTTCCTCAGCCTGTCTGACGGTAAAAATAAAAACACAGCTACAATCTAGTAAATAAGTCACTATGAAGAAACTAGTTATCGTGATAATATAACCAAAAAAATGGATGCTATATAAACCTCTGCTGTAACGCACTAAACCTTCTTTAAATGACTGATTGGCTGTTGAGCTTAGCGAATCAATGCATGAGAAGAGAGCAGTTCAGCCTCCGTCACTGCTGCTTCTTACACGTCGGCTTGCTGTGGCTCTGCCCTTACAGGCAAAACCAAGGGCAAAAAAACACACAACTGGCTGCTGTTCAAGAAGTCGACTACTGATAACTGATCATTGACTCGGGTGCTGTGTCGTAGAGACTGGACAGGAAGAGATTTTACCACCAAAATCAACCTTCACCTTTTTTCTTACAACAAGTCGACGCCTCAGCTAAATATAAAGTTGTGATATCTTGGCCTTTTTTTATGTGCCCAGTCAGGTCTTCTTATAAAATACACAGAAGCACAGCTGGGTGGAAACCTAAGACACAGAAAAAGGCACGCCCAGACCTACCAGACAAACACACCGCGCTCTCCTCCACTGCTGCCTGTTAAACGAGCCCCTGGATGCTACACTGTGCAGTCATTCCTACCAATTGATTTCCAGTGGGTCACTGGCCTGCTGCGATGCTCAATAGGACAAACGGAGGCACAACAAAGGCCCCGCTGGGAGGAAGGAGCCAGTCTTTTTCTGTCTCCTTGTTTACTCGACTGCTGGCGTGGAGCAGGGCAGCGGAGCGAGTGACGGACACCTGGATCACAGGAACATGTGATCAGACGGGCTGGCACTAATCCTGAGGACACTTTTTTAAGACTGTGCAATGTCCTCAAGTGAAAACACAACTGAAATTAAGAGATTACAAAAGCATACAAAACATTTTAAATGAACTTTCCCTTTGTAATGAAACAACAAAGTGGTGGAGAGTGCTGATGGTTGTAAGGGTTTAGGGTTGTGTTCACACCGGCCCCCTTCCTTCCTACAAACACCAAACAAGCTGAGGCACACAACACACACAAACACTGTGTCCTTCCCGTGGTGGGTTCAGGCTCGGAGACATTAGGCCCCCTGGGGACGAGCAGATTAACACAAGACACAGCTCGTTAACCTTGGACAAAGACAGCTGCTAATCCTGTACAATCGGTGTCAACTGTCCTGAAACAGTACACAAACAGAGGGAGAGAGAGGAGCCCCAAAAGATAAGGAAGAACAAGGGAGGATGCACAGCACTAACAGAGGCCTCAGTATGTCCCACAAACTAGAAAATACTGTGGGGAGGCAGGGCTGGAGGCTCCGACTACAAACACCGGCGAGGGCTGGGCTCCACCGCCTGCAGCGACAGCCAGCAGGGCAGCACACAGCTCCACTGTGTGGATATTGATCACACAGGAGAAAGAGAGGCCGGCTAGCTGCTCCACAGATGGCAGGACAGAGACGGGAAGTGCATTAGTGAGACTGGTTCCTGTGATGCAGTGAGTCCTCTCCCCTGGGAGAGGGGAGAGAGTGACAAGGTTTTAGGAGACGACTATTAAAAAGGATGGAGTGGGGGCATAGAGCAAGCAATCAAAACAAGAAGAGAGACAGATGACCCTACAGAGAAACTAAGGCTAATTTGTAACTTGAAGAGCTGCTGGATCATCTCCATAATGGATCTCCTGCCCACAGACAAGCTCCTCTCTGGGTGTAAATGAGATCAGGCAGGCCCAGGACCAGCTGGTGCCGTGGATCAATGACACCAGAGAGCGCACAGATACAGGGATGGAGGAAGAGGCCAGAACCGAGGCATCTGGACAGGAGGACAGAAACACAGCCAACGGGCGAGATTTTACACAGGGACACAAACACACACACTCAAAGTACAGGTGGACTGACTGTGTGTGTAAGAGGATTACGTCCCGTCTCAGGTGGAACTAGGTATGTTCCACAGGATCCCTGATCCCTCGCAGGGCGGCGTGCAGGTGGGACAGGTGGCTGCGCCAGCACCTACGTTTCCATCAGCTCCATGTTTTCTGCTCCAGACACTTGGAACAGCTTACAGAGGGAAGTTAAATCAACAAACCTGACCTGAATTCACAGCTACTGTAAACTCACCTCACCCTTCCTTTACTTGTTTCTCTTCGTAGCGTTCTGGCTCTGACCACTGTTTTTCTAACCTCCTTTATTCTTAAATTACTGTACATTCTAGCATTGTGTATGTGTGTCATGTTGTCCTGTCTTAAAGCTCCTCTACCTAATGTCTTCTGTCCACTCCTAACCACTCTTTGCCCCTCCCATCCCGTTTCCTAGCAACAACGTGAACTACAGATGTCAGAGATGGCCAGCCTACTTTCTGGTATGGTTCACAATGGTGGGCCCTGAAGGGATCTCCAGTAACCAATCTAATAGCAGCATGATGCATGAGTCAAGTGGTTGCAGGGTTTCGCCAGAGGCAGGTGTATAAATTATATCGCTGTAGTCCGTTACAGGTAAAACTGTTGCTTATACCAGCTGCCTCTTGTGACACTCATTAAAACAAAATCTGTTCCTATACAGAAATGTAAACGCCCAACGTCTGAACCACATCAGACACCATACCAGTGTATGAAGCCGGTGACACCACAGGTGGCAGAGCTGACCCGATGACTGACTTTCAATTTGTTCATGTTAATGACGAATGTTCCACACAAACTGAAGTTAGTCACGGCGTTCCACAGGGCTCTGTGTTAGGTCCAGTTCTCTTCACTTTATACATGCTCCCTTTAGGCAATATTATCAGGAAGCACAACATAAATTTCCATTGCTATGCAGATGATACTCAGTTATATTTATCCATCCATCCATCCATCCATTTTCTTCCGCTTATCCGGGGCCGGGTCGCGGGGGCAGCAGTCTAAGCAAAGATG
>NW_018128172.1:614768-654251 GCF_001952655.1 Monopterus albus | reverse complement strand
GAGCAGTCACCAGCCACATCGACCTGATCAGTGTTTGATTGTTGTGTCTTGTTGCTTTTCTTCTTTTGTCTCTCCTCTATCCACTCACCCCAACCGGTCGAGGCAGAAGGCCGCCCACCAAGAGCCGGGGTCTGTCGGAGGTTTCTTCCGTTAAAGGGAGTTTTTCCTCCCCACTGTCGCCAAGTGCTTGCTCAAGGGGGATTTGTTGGGTTTTCCCTATGTAATAATATTGATAACAGTAAGGTCTAGACCTTAGTTTGTAAAGTGTCCTGAGATGACTTTTGTTGTGATTTGGCGCTATACAAATAAAATTTGATTTGATTTGATCTGGACATCTCCATTACACCAAACAACCAGCCAACACATTGTGCATGAAAAACCTGATGGCTGAAGCCAACAGCAGGGATGTGAACCACATCCATTATCCATGCTCCCACCACAGGAACTCGGAGCATCCAAACACAGCAAATTCCTGCAGCTGCTTGCAAACAGAACCGGGCCACCAGTTGCCAACTGCATGCCCCAACAACAGCAGCCAGGTTTATCTCTCTTCATCTTCACTGCTCAAATTCAAGTCTAGTGCCTGTGGCAGTTTCCTCCAGAAAACAGAGAAACAAACTCAGTCTGGCATACAGTTTATGCTGGTGGTTCAATGATCTCAAAGCAACAAACTGCTGTACTGCTGTTGCCATGGCTGCAGATGATGGTGTGGTCATGTTTAATGACACCAGGAACCACAGAGGTCTCAGGTTCAGGCTGATGATGACCAGAGGACAGGCCTGCCCTTGTTACAGCTGAGAATTTCAGAGCTCCGACTGGTCCTCAGGCTGTGGCTGACACGCAGGTCTATTAATGCAGCGGTCAGACCCCCTCTCAGGGTAAGACACTGTGGAACTGTTCGCTGGCGGCTTTTAAAGATATGCTTTACTCATTTTCTCTTGGCTAAAAAACTGATTAACTCAGTTCCTTCAGCTCTAAATTTTAATCCATAAAGTCTGTTGTATATTGTACATTACCCTACATATCCATCAGTAAATTAGTTCTGACTCTACAGACTGCAGATACTGCGCACTCTGCACTGCGGTTATTATACTTCTGGTTAGAAGCTGGTATGTCGTTGCCTTGTACTTGGGTAATGACAATAAAGTTCAATCTAATTTAAATGAATGAATCACTGACAATAAAACATGATGGAAATGCATCTTAACCCAAAGTGAACCAAACTTATAAATGACTGACAGGTTGCTGAGCCACTCCGACTCATTTCTCCACCATTTTAGCATCAGTAGCTGGATTTTCCCATGTGGGCCCCCTCTCATGGATGGATTACTGAAGGGGCCCAAGGGGGTCAGGGGCCCCCTGGACCCGAGACCCATGAAGGGACTTGTTAACCTTTCTGTTGGAAAGCCAATCAAATGACTAAAAGAAGCCCCAAAATGAGAAAAATCGATGTAAAACAACAGCAGATACTAAACTACTGAACAAAAGGAGTAAAACCTGACAAAGTATGGCTAAAAAAAGACACAAAAAACAACCGCAATTCACAAGGTTGCTCAATTTGTGTCTTGCTCCTACAAGTGTTAGAGAGGTGGGGCCCTCCACATGTCTGTGCCCGGGGGCCCATTGTCTCATGATCCCTCACTGACTGTGGTTCCTCCAACCAGGTCTGCTAATAAGGAGAGCGAGCGACACAGCCTCAGGAAAACACACAACCCAGAGGAAGAAACGATCCAAGTCGACCCCACAATAACAGAGATTAGTTTTTATGTCCCTCAGTTACAATAATCAGTGCCATTAACTAAAGTACAGTTTCTGACAAATCCCCCCCACACACAGCGAACGCCTCTGGCAGTAATCCTCCATCCAGTAATCTGTTTAAGACCAACTTAAGTAGCTTCATAAAAACAGAGTGTGCTTTTTAATGGCAGCTAAATTTAATTTCACATGATTGCATTAGGCTGCCTGTGTGTCCTCCATTTCCCCGCCTCATCCACCAACGCTGTGAGTCAGCCCTCTCTCACCCATGTGCCGGGGTGGGGGCAGACTGGCTGAGTCCACTTCTGACTGTCCTGGAGCGTCTCCAAGCTCCGCGTGGCAGAGCCTGGGAAGTGCTCGCACCAGTCGTCCTGCGATGACATCAGCCTCTCGCGGTCGATCACCACACATCACTGACCCACCAGCGCCCACGCTGGCCACGAAGCTTGACACCATTAATGCTGCTGTCTGTAACACCTCAGGGGAAGGGAACAGAGCTATGGGCTGAGGATCAAGATTTCCAGGGCTTGCGGTACTTTATTAAATGCTCCTGGCCGAGCTTTGGTAACCGGCAGTGGTTTCTCCTCCCATTGTTCTGCAGAGGGGAGTGTAATCCGTCACCATGAGAGCCAGCGACGCGGCAGCTACGGGGCCCTCCAGCCCAGACACACCACAATAGCTGATCACTTCTGGGGGTGACATTAATCACCTCTGATTATATGCCATCATGAGCTTGTGCACGGCCCCCTTCACACACACACCCCCCTCCAACAGCTGACATTTACTGCCTTAACATGCAACAAACGCCCCTGAGTTATGTCCTTTGGCTGACATGAAAACTGAGTTATGTCCTTTAGCTGACATGAAAACTGAGGGGGCATTTGCAAAATGATTAGCTCTAAATTTACAGGCCTTGCTCGTGGAGGGGGGGGGGGGCTGAAGCGTTTCTCAGCTCCCATCACAGAACAATGGGCATCCACGATGGAGGATGGAGCGGGAGGGTTAATGGAGGGAGAACACGGACAAAATGATCCCACGGTGGTGGGGGGGGAACCACCGTGTACGTGAAAAGGCATCAATTAAACCTGTTTATTCTGTGTTTTCTGAGATCCACAGAAACCACAGTGGACCTGAAACAGCTCAGGGACTAAAAGTGACACCAAGAATAAACACTTTAGACATTTACAGCTTTACATTTATCTAAAATATGAATTCACACACAGTCACCACTGACTCATGAACCGCCCTTAGTGTGAAGAAGACGCCCAACATGCCAACGCTGAGGGGCCAATGTCTCCAACGACGTCATGTTCATTTTACATCCATTTACTTTTCTTTGTTGGCTTTGACTTAATTAGCCACTAACTGGTGCTAGCATGCTAGCTGAAGCTAAAACAATGTCCGTCTTACCAGTGAGCGCAGCGGCGAGCCAGCACAATCCTCCGCAGCTACGCCCAGTGTTAGCCGGTACACCCCGACGGAATCCCCCGGTAAGACAGAGCACAAAGCGGGGCTGACGGTGAAAGTGAAACCGGGAACAAGTGAAGAGAATTGCGGATGCAGCCGAACCGACAGAAACTTGCGGTTCTCAAGCGCCGTCCTTCACAAGTGATGCGCGTTCACCGAGAGGAAGAAAGGAGGAGGAGAATGAGGCTACACACACACACACACACACACACACACACACACACACACACACACACACACACACACACACACACACACCGAGGGAACCGAGCGACGGAGAGCGCTGCGTTCAGGGGCTGCTGCTAGAGTCGGAATCGTGTGGACAGGAAACACCAGCGATGTTCATCAGCCCGCGTGCACTAAAGCAGAGATGTAAAGTAACTAAGTACATTTACTCTATTTGTACTTTATTTGAGTATTTCTGCTGCTCCTTCATCCTGTGACTCCATGTCAGAGACAAACCGTGTACTTTTTACTACACTACATGTACCTGATACCTTCAAGTCCAGAACCAGATGAATCAAACCAAACCCAGTAGAACCATCAGACTCTATTGATCCCAGTAGGAAATCCACCAGCTACCCAGCAGGATGGAAAGTACTTCCCAGTATAAGTATATAAGGTAGTTACCATCAGCTCCACCTTTACCAGCTGCAGCATTAAAGTGATGGACACAGTAATTAGTCACTATGATCCAGTATCAGAGACGTTACTGGGACACGGGCCGTTCTGCAGGACGAGTACTGGTACTGCTGGTACTTCAGGTAGATTTGGAGGCTGATACTTTAGTACTTTTTGAATGCAGGACTTTTACTCGTAACAGAGTATTTTTACACTGTGGTATTACTACATTTACCTAAATAAATAATCAGAGTACTTCTTCCACCACTGCCTACAGGCAAAGTTTTCTGTATGTCTGCTGTACAAGTGAAACTAATAATCGGTGATAATTAAAAAACCATGTGAAATGTATTCGTCAACATTTTGGAGAACTGCTCAGATCAAAATGATGCTACACTTGATCTAGTGGCACGTCTCAGTCCTGAGTGGTATCACTGCTGATTTTTACCGGCTTACGACACTTCATTCATTTAATTAGTTGTATAGCACCAAATCACAACAAAAGTTATTGTTATTATTATTATTATAGAGGAAAAACCCAACAAATCCCCCTGAGCAGCACTTGGTGACAGTGGGGAGGAAAAACTCCCTTTAACGGAAGAAACCTCCGACAGACCCCGGCTCTTGGTGGGCGGCCTTCTGCCTCGACCGGCTGGGGTGAGTGGATAGAGGAGAGACAAAAGAAGACAAGCAACAAGACACAACAATCGAACACTTGTAACCAGCATGTCACTCATATCATACATCACTTTTCTGACATTTTATTGACCAAACAATTAACCAAGACAATATTTAGCTGATTCATCAATAATGTTATAGTGCTTGCAGTTAGGGGACTTGGTTAAAATTGAAGCAGCAAGAGGCTCAAATATAAAAAATGTAATTTCACCCAGAGCCAAGACATTTTACTCCTGTTTTTGCGCTAATCATTACAAGAAAACTGACCATAATCTACAATTAAAGGAGCAGAGGTCAGTGCAGGAGTTTATGGATACGGCTACAGCGCAATAACCTGCCTGGACAGGTGCAGCCAGCTGGTATGTGGGGCTTTAGGAAAATATAATACAACACTACAGCGATGGACTTTCTGTATCCATAGCAGTGTCCACACCTACTGGCACACCTAAACGGGATCATGTTTCCAGTTACACCAGTGTGACAAACTTCCACCATACATGGAGTAGGGATCCACCCTGCCATGTTGGTCAGCCATGGGTGTGTAAATCAAAAGTAACTTTGGCAGGAATGACTGTGAATAAAACAAATGTGTTTATTCTAGCCAAATGGACAAACACTGTTATAATTTGCACAGTGAGAATGAAGGTTGTGTCCTACTTTCTCTTCCCTACGTTTACTTTAAGGTAAATAAATGGGGGGGGGGTGAGGAAACAGTTGTTTGGCTCCTGGTGTGTGCTGTCCAGCACCTAGCACATCCTTACACCACATATTCTGTGGGACTAGTAAGTACACCAGTGTTCTGTTTTCATTTGACTGATTTACTTCCAGGTGTCACTGCCTTTTTGCACTTTGCACCACAGGCTCCTTGCAGACGTACTGTACGTACTCTAGTTCATTGCCTTCAGTGACTTATTTCAGAATTAATAAAAACATGAAATCCCAGCAGGTCCTTTTTTGCAACCTCCATTTTTGAATGAGAACAGGCTGAGCCTGGAGGTTACCATGAGTCAGTGAAGGCAGCATTCCCCAGCACAGGGTGCTGTGCTGAAACTGAAAGGAGTGAATAGCGAATAGCAGGGGGCTTTGCTTTCTCTAGGAGCAGCCGGTCACCTCCCAGGCTGGGGGATTATTCAAATGAAGGATGATGTCACCTCTTGCAGGTCACTCTACTCTCTCACCCAAGTTCCTCATGGTTGTCTGCTGCCCTAACCCCCCCGGGGCCCCGCACCCCCTTTTCCTCTCCTCTTCAACCCCTTTCTTCCTTTCTCCATGCCTGACTGCACACACACACACACACACACACACACACACACACACACACACACACACACGGTGCATTACTGCTGCATCAAGCTGCCTGCATTGTTTACTTCGGTGTGACTGTTGCATCAAGAATCAAAAGTCTCTTCGTGCATTTGAGCCAAGTGCTGGCTGTAAAGTGGTTACTAAGATCATTTTGATGTGACTCTGACCATAGGAAATCAATCTGGCATAGGTTACTTCTAAATCGGATGTAATCCAGCTACAGTACAAATGTCTCCAGACTGAATAAGATTGCTCATTAAGTTTCTTTGTGTTGAAAGTGTGATTTCCTGCGAGCAGCAGCCCCTGAAGGCAGCTCAACATGCACCTGCCTGAAAGTGACTGCAGATGAAAGTGGGAGGACTGAAAAGGTCGCCAGCAAGAAACAAGACAGCAAGGAGCAGCAGACACGCTGTGTAACAGCCTTTCTGAGAAGTTGTGTGTTTCTCTCAGCCGCAATTAGACAATGAAGGGCGTTGTTTCGTGGCTTATGCGCTTTTGTTTGTGTGTCTGCTCATCAGAGACGGTCTGGGTGGGCATGCCGTCTGCCTGCCTGTCTGTCTGCTGCTGCTCAGTCTGCATGAGCCAGGCTTTTGTGTTCTGCTCTGTTCTGGATGGGTTTCTTTTCACGTCGAGCCTGTGGCGCTCTCCTCTCTGTCCAAGACATTTGGCTCTGTGCTGCTTGTCTGAGGCTGGGGTGGAAATGTAAGGCACAACACTGAAAACATGCCCTGCACATGCACCTGAGTGCATGAAAACATGGTTTTATCTCCTGGGTTGTGTTTATCTCTGTCAGGTGGGTTTCCAGAGGAAGTTTTGTTTGTGTTCCTTTGACCTCGGGCTTCTGCTCATCAGCTCCAACAAATGAGCTCCCTAACATGATTCATGTGTTGAAATTAAACACAAACACTGAAGTAGTACAAAACATGAGAACAAATGAGCTGCAGGTGTGTGGACAGAGGGAAGCCAGGGCTACAGGAATCACACAGGAAATCATAAACATCACAATCACAATGAAATGGAGACACATCAAACCAGAAAGGCTGCATGAACAGCAACGCAAAAGAAATACCAAACAATGACATGCAACCAAGTGAAGGACCACCACACAGACATGTTCATATTGTTCTAAGACCACCAGACTAAGGCTGCGTTCCCGTGGCACGCCTACACGCTGCAGCTGCATGCAGGTGTGTGTGTGGTTCTATGAAAGACGTGGAAGGAGTCCAGGAGGACAGCGGGGGCTCCGGGGAGGGTCGATGCCTGCTGGCTTGATGCTGATGGACGTACTGGCACGGTCAGCCAGACGCAACAAAGGGAGGAAGGTGTTTTTCACATAGGCGGTGTGGGTGGCAGCAGAGACAGGAAGGGGCAGGGCTGTGTACCCTGCTAACAGTTCCCCTGTTATTTATCTCATTGTTTTTTCCCATCGGCCCACAGTCCAGCCAGCCAGGGCAGCCGCAGCACAAAAGGACTGGCGCTCAGTCAAAGGTCTGCTACCTCTGACTCCTACACAACACATTAGCTAATGAAGCAGCAGCAGATGCAGGCTGCTCTCACTGTGTTTGGTCTGAATCTCCTCAGACAGCAGCTGGCTGAGACGCAGTCGCCATCTTTCTGTAGAGAGACTCATGGATCAAACTGATCTGGTGTTGGCTTCAAAAAAGACCTGCGAGCTATCACCTTGCACAACACTCATGCACACTCAAATAACACATTATGGGTTGTGTGTGAAGGAACACCAGGCAGCTACAGGTTAGCGCACGCCAGAGTAGCTGCACAGCGTGGACTCCCTGAAGCATGTCATTAGGATGCAGGATGCTTCTGCTCTCACTGACAAAGTGTGAAGAACCTCATTAATGCCCCATCATCATATATATATATAGAACAATGTGAGGCCCATGTTTTTTCAGCAAACAGCTCTATAACGTTGTTATACGTGAGGAGCAGTGTAAACTGAGCAGAGATCAGTGACTCCGGTTCTGCCAGTGTATGGGCCAGAAACAACCCACTGATTTATTCCACAGTACACAGGCTCAGAATATGATGGTGACCTTAATGCAAATGCAGATAAAGAACTACAGATATTCATTTTAGCCGTTTAATAAAGGACTGGTGTGCATTTTGTTTGGCTTGCTCAGCCTGAGTCTACTTGTGCTGAGATGGGAGGCAGTTTGTGATAATGGCAGACTCCTGGGTTAAGTACTTATACTCTCAGTCTAATTTATCTTTGATGAAGGCAACCCCTCCTCGTCCTAATGCTCTGCCTGCCCTCTGCAGAGTGCTCGTGTGTTTGCCTCCTCTCTTGTCTTCTTTGCTTCACGATTGATTTGAGCATTGACTTCCTGTGACTGGTCGTCGCTGCGGTGGCTGCAGGCCCACGCCGCCCCTCCCGGCGAGCTCAGCAGCTTCATTAAAAACAAGCTTTACAGGCTCTGAATGGGCCTGACTGTTGGAGGACTCTGTCAAAGCCTGGCGGCAGCACTGTGGGCCGCCAGCAGCTGCAGTGGAAGCGTCTCATGTGTCAACAGCATAAATCTATCTGGTGGCCTGTGTGTCATGTAGCTGGTGTCATCAATGCGATCAGCAATACTGTGAAAAACTTTACACGTTATAATCAAACGATGCGTTGCTGTATCTTGTGTAGACTGACTGGGTCTTGTTTTTGCTGCAGGACAGAGAATGGAAACTGGGAGGGTGGTTAATCTTAGATAAGCGGCCTGGTTTCTCGTGGGAGTCTAGCACTAACCGAAGGTCAACAGACTGTGTGTGGGTCTTTGTTTTCATGATGCGTATGAATGTGTTTGTAACTTCATGTAAATGTTGGAACTGTGAGAAACCAAGCTGGGAAACATAAGGAAAACAAGTATTTGTCTGTTGTTCTGTTCACTCGGTTGTTCTGCACAGTTTGCACCGATCTGCTGCTCTTACTGTACATGTAATAATAAACAGGTCTTTAACTTTTAATTCAAGATTTCCAGCTCACATTTGGGTTGCATCAATAAATGAAAGGTGATGTTTGAAATAAAGTCACTTACTGTTGTTCTGAAGGTGTTTTCAGAGCCACCAGACTCTTCTAACCTGATCTAGTATTCACTCCACTGCCCCATAAAAATGGTTTTTCTTACATGTTTCCCAAGTTGCGACCATTTCCAGATCAAAACGAAGACAGTGGCTCAGTGACTACCTGCACAGAAACTTAGGGAAAAGGTTAAAAATCTTTTTATTGTGCAGTGGATGGAATATATTTTATGATCCAGACAGCTGGAAGCGATTCCTTCACAACAACAGAAGGTGTTCTTCAAACTAGGATTTTTAAATGACCCTTTATAGAGCCCACTGGTTTCCTCTGTGGCCTGAATGTGTGGGCTAATGCATGAGGCTAGGATCGAGCTGTAGCAGCAGACAGAAGCACGAGGCTTTTGTCAGACGGAAAAGGAGCACAAACAGGTCCGAGGGCCTGTCGCCTCTCCAGCTTAGTGTCGACCACGATCCAGTGTTTGTGTCTTCAGTCATCGATGTGATCGCCAAGCACAAGCTTGATAACAGTGACGTGCAATAAAAACATCTGCCAATATGAAAATGAGACATAAAATAACATCTCATTTGTTTGGAGGCAAATTTACATTTTACACAACGAATTAAACGTCTTGTTACACCTACAGAGTTGGGTGCAGCTGCCAAATGCTGATCTAGTTTAGGATGCATCCCCAAACACCTGATAACCAGCAGAATGAACTGTTGAGTTTAAAAAGAAACATTTTTACACTAATTTCTGAACAGATGGGTGAAGACAGATCCCATAACTTAGCTCAGTATTATTCAAACAATCCTGACAGTTTCAGGTGTTTCCAGTTTATTTTCAAACGGCAGCATCTTTATAGAAAAGACTCAAAACCTGCAGTGTCCTCAGATCCAGAAACTGTCAAACGCTCTTTTAGCTGTTCAGTGGTCAAACCATTAAAAAACAGCATACAAGTAAAAATAAAGTTACCATTAACACAACACAGCAGGACCAGAGCAGTCAGGACAACATGAACAGATGCATTACAGAAACAGTGCTGCGCCTCATTGTGCTCTATGGCTCCCATGTGTCACATTTAAATCAAGTGGAGCTGCACATCGGTCTTCATCATGTACACAGAAGTAAGTGCACGTAAACTGTAAATAAACACAGCTGTTAATGAGTAAACAAGTCAGTGAGCATTTAACAAAAACATACAAGCATCAAATCCGTGTAACATCTGAATCCCTTTGTTCTTTTTGTTCCGGATACAAATTCTGTGCACAGGAACCTTCACGTGACCCGGCACAGCAGGAAACAGCATCACCACCTCAGTCCATATCCATAAAAAGACATAGCACTTTAAAAGTGTAAATGAAGACCTGCAGGTTTGTAAAGATGCCCTTAGTCACTCAGATCAAATGGATGAGCTATTACCCTGTTACACGTGGCTTCAGGCTGACACTGCAACTTCACATCTGGTTAAAACAAGAATCTGACTTTCCATGGAAATGATCATTACATCTTTAAATGTGTATTTGTGGGGATAAAAGTAGCAGGGAAAAATCACCTGAACCTGAACACAGAAGTAAGAACAGGCTGCAGGAACTGCACTGCAGCAGCGTTGCCAGTTCTGGGTGGTTTCCACCAACCTTGTCCTTAATTTTGCTGAAAACAGTTGATTTGGATTCTGGGCCTTGTTTTTACCCATGTTAGGGAGGAGTGAGGCAAAGTGTGAGGTAAAAGGGACAGCTGCTCTAAAAACACAGAGAAAATGAGTTTTTGTAGTTTGCCTTGCGTATCAATACGATGAATTTGCAGCAGCCTCTATGGCCACTGTCAAATCTTTTGACCCGAGTGCCACAATTTATGTCAACCATCGTGGTTGTAAGTTATTAAATGTTATAAACAGAGAGACACAGGACAGATTCAGTGTGCCTCACACCTTCTGAGGATAGTATGTAGATATATCCACTGCTAACAAACTGTTGGACACCTACAGGTATAAGTGATTCTGTGCCACCGAGTGTGATCCTAAGTTACAATTATTGGACAGTGCTAACAAACTTCCATAAAGGACGTTTAGTAATTATAGAAAACAGACTCAAGGACTTGCCTGAGAATTATCATGCTTTTATGTTTTACTCAGTAGCAAGTAAATAAATAATTACACATAAATAGGTAACAAGTAAATGGTTCATTAACCACTATCAGGACAACCAATGGTACACAGCAAATTCTTACTTAATAACAAATGTAAGCTAAAAAAAAAAGACTGCAGCCCTGTCAAATGTGGCTACAGTGCTAGTTAGCTACAGCTAGCTCGTGAGATTAGCTAAAGATACTCAGCCCTATTTTTCCTGGAATTGCAAAATGAATGTTGATACTCCAATATCTTAGTAACTGAGCTTGTTTCAATGCAAACAAAGTAGGTGTCTTAAAGGACAAAGTAACACCAGCTAAACCAGTCCTGCTAAAAGGACGCTAGCCTAGCTTAGCAGAGTAGCAGCACTGCTATGTCTACTGGAATGTTGTGATCTCATCTGGCTAAGCTACTTTTAAAATCACAGATTTTACTTGTGTTTAATTAAAATGTATTTTATCGACAGGTCAAATGGACGAGAGAGAGGAAGAAGAATCCAGCACACATTTAGCTTGTTGATGCTGTGTTCTCTCTCTTTAGTGTCCAAACATCAGAACCAGAGGGTTTGTGACGTCTAATAACCTGCATTAAAAGACATAAGATGAAGGTTTTACAACTTGTCCTGTAGTTCCTGCCCTCTCTCCCTGTAACACAGCGTAGTCTAGCACAACATACCACTCCGACATTTTTCTACAACAGGTCGTCGCTAACACATCACCTGACGTTGTCCTAATTTTCTACAGGGATGTTACTTTGCAGCCTCGCGTGGAGCAAACAGTGAAAGTGCTCTGTTTGTCAGTGTGTTAGTGTGGAGTCACCTGGCTGGAGTCACCTGGCTGCTTACAGCAGAACCAGTTCATACATAGTAATGACTAACGGGCTGGCTGCAGGCCTTGACCTTCCCCCTTCAGCCATCATCTCCTTCCCGCCCCAGGAAGATGTGAACATGGGACAAGGAGCAAAGAAAGAAATTCCAGCAAATGCATGGAATGAACATGTTGCAGAAACTAATGCACACTTGCAGTCTCTAGTGATCGCTGCGGTTGTCTCGTGTCTATTCCACCTCTGCTAAGCAGATCCAGAGGATTTACATATATTTACATGTTCCAGAGGCACAACAGTCCTGTCTCCCAGGTAGCTGTGTGGACAATCAAACAATAATAAAAACCCTGAACATAGTGGATCATTCAAATGAACATTGGCACACTGTCATCAAAGCCCTAACAACGTGACATCTCAGAAACAGACATTATTCTTACAGCACAGAAGCCAAGCAGGGAACTGGGCTGTGAGTGTGCATGTGCAGTGCACTGTTCTGCTCCAGCACTAGGTTAAAAGCTGAATTCAAACATGGGACAACCTGGTCCAAGGTCAGTCAGTTTCCACCCCTGCTGGGTGTGTGGGAAGCGTGCTCACTTATCGCTGCAGTGGAAACATGGTGCTTTGAAAGGAAAAAATAAAATCAAGATCACACACACACACACACACACACACACCCTCCCTCAGTGCATCCTCTTCCTCCTCCTCCTCAGTCACAGCAGCAGAGGACGGAGCAGGACGGCCCCTCAGGCCCGCGAAACTTGCCAGAGCTGGGTGTGTCCGTGCACTGTGCGATGAAAGCGTGCAGATCTGCGACGTGCACCCGCTCCTGCGTTTGGGCCTGTAGGTATAAACAGAACCGTCACAACCAATTCATCTGACAGGAACTGGTCGTAAGGCCTGCTGTTAGACCACCTGCTCATGTAGGAAGAGAATTACTGAAGAAGGAAACTGTCACCAGTTCTATATGAACCAAATCCAGGCCCTGTGGTTCTTCTGTGGACTCGGTTTGACGCTTTAAAACATTACAAAACAGAAACATCCTGCATCAACAAACTGCTTCTCTCCCCAGACTTCTGTATAAATTGGACTTCTCTTTTTTATCAATTATATTTTGATGTTCTAAACTGATCTCTGCACAGTTCTTAAGGGACCTTTGATGCTTTTTCAAATCTTCACCTTAAGGCTCATTTTAAAGGTGGCGTTGCTTCCCACAGAGCCCTGTTTGTCGCCCTGGAGTCCTGCTCCTCGCCTACAGCCACGCCAGCTGCTGCACTTAGACACAGCAGTGCTTTGAGCTAACACTGGGATGTTAGCAGGATGCTAGTTTTGCAGGTATTGGCTCATACAACCAAGTACTGGACACTGATGTTTTCACCTGAGAATCAACAAAGCTTAGGATTCATCCTCTGAATGAGGGTGGGAACCTAACAGCTGCTGAGATACAAACGAGCGTGTTGATGAATGAACCCAGACTGTACCATGATGGTGTCGTAGGCTCCAGTGATGAGTGCGATGAAGAGGGACAGCACCATGTAGATGAAGAGGGAGATGAAGGTGTAAAGGTAGACCTGGCTGAAGATCCACACCAGTGTGCCGCTCTGCTCCATCTCAGCGAACGTTACAAACATGTCGTCTCCGTTGATCAGAGAAAACAGGCACTCGGACACCGTGGACAGGGAGCGAAACTGGAAACATGGGGTCAAAGTCGGCAGGCAGGACTTTTCTGAAATGGGTTAACTGGCTCTTGTTTTGCATATGTTAGGTTTCATTAGTTGTTTGTCAGTTGCTTCACTGCCCACATTTGTACATACAGTAATACTGCAAGTAAAAAGCAGCAGATTGTTTTGATTCATATTAGCTGTTCGTTTTCTGCACACGTTATGGTGTTGTAGGTTTAATGTTATATGGATAAAAGTAATGAGTCTTCTGTAATGACAAAGTGAAAACGTTTGTTAAGATTTCTGTAAATGTATTAAAATTCAATAACTGAAGCCTCTCATCTCCAAAAGTCTCCAGAACCTCTGCTGTGGCTCCAGACTGAGCTCAGCTGCATCCTGTCTGACATGAGTGTGGACCTTGACTGGAGTCCACCTGTGGCAAACTGGTCTGACTGGACACAGTGAAGAAAGACACACACCTGTGTGTACAAGGTCCCACAGTTCACCCTGCAGGTCAGGACTAAATCCAGGACCTGAAGTCCAGAAGCTCTCTGTGGTCAGACTGTGGTGAGGCCTGGATCAGGACCAGGGGATCAAACCATGTCCAAAGCGCTGAGTGTCCCCAGGAGCACAGTGGCCTCAGTTACTGGGACATGGAAAAATCTGGAACCAGCAGGACTCTTCTAGAGTCGGCCTCCGACCAGACTGAGGAACAGGAAGGGACGTGGTCAGGGAGGAGACCAAGGACCCAGCGGTCCCTCTGACAGAGCTTCAGACAGAGAAGCTGCTGGAGGACGAGCGTCTCGCCAGGGTGCGGGGAGGACAGGCGTCTCAGCGGCTTCTCCATCAGTCGGGCCTTTATGGTCAAGAGGCTGCACAGGAGCCACTGTGAGTGAAAGGCTGATGAAGCTGCTGGACTTTGTCTCATTGTTTTTAAAGGACTTAAAGAAGCATCGATCAGGGATCTGGACACTTTTGTAAATGAGAAACTTCAGTTTATAAAGTTTATAAACATTTTTGAGTGTAGAATAATGGACAAAATCAGTAATTGTATCAGTTTACAGTAAAGTGGAGGGGTCTGAGAACTTCCTGAAGGCATTTCATGGTAAGCACACTGTACGAACATGTACTTCTTGTCTGAATGACCTGCGCCTGCTCGTTTCTGGTTAGAGACAGTGCAGAGTGTGTGTGCAGCACCTTGGCGTGATAGGGCCCCAGCACAATCCAGCCACAGAAGCAATATCCCAGATAAATAGCAGCCGCACAGCAGCAGAAGCGGATGACATTAGGAAAAGCAGCTCGTAGAGTCACAATCAAGATCTATGGGGAAAGCAGAGAACAAACAACATACATTCACAGAACACCAAGCGCACCGAGGCCGACACGCAGGAGGTAAAAACATCCTCCAACAAACATGACCTTCACTCGTGTGTGTGTCTTTGACGTACATTGTACTTCTGAAAGAAGCTGAGGTAGCGGATGACTCCCACCCACACCAGCAGAGTGGAGGTTCCCAGCAGGATGCTGCACATGTCATATGATGACAGATTCTGCATCACAACAGTGACATCATTAATGACCAGGAACTGCGATGTTTACTGCTGTTACTGAGGTGGCGACAACATCTGCCGGGCAGTCTGACCAGTAATGTGTCTCTTACCTTGGACTCTATGCCAATTTTGATGAAGCTGCCGATGATGGTGAACATGTCGCTGACAATGAGCAGGATATACCAGCCATTGATGAACTCTGTCCTGTCCCCCCAGCTCACGCTGCGGCCGAGCCGGTGTTTGAAGAACTGCACGTACTCCTGGGCGGGGAGATGATCAGTGAAATGAGAAGCTGGGTTATGACACACACATGCTCTTTTCTTTTAATCTAAACTGTAATGGATTAAAAGAAACTTCCAGACAACAGATCAATCATGTGGAGGTGGTTTCTGTGCCCGACGGCATCCTCACAAACCAGGGGCAAAACTAAATGAAAGTATTTCTGTACAGCTTTAAAGGCTCAACATTTTGGGGAAATTGTGCCTTTTTCTACCAAGCGTTAAATATTCCAGCTGATACCACTGTCATGTCTGTATGGTACCACCACCAGCTGCTAGCTTAGCTTAGCA
The DNA here is from genome assembly GCF_001952655.1 of Monopterus albus. Classification (NCBI taxonomy): domain Eukaryota; kingdom Metazoa; phylum Chordata; class Actinopteri; order Synbranchiformes; family Synbranchidae; genus Monopterus; species Monopterus albus. The sequence goes on along the minus strand of NW_018128172.1, from coordinate 638,682 downwards.
AAGACTGGAAGCAGAGCAAACCTGCTAGTGCGGTTCTGTCCAAAGGGACCAAGATACCACCTGTTGTTTATCTTGTTCGCTGACATGAACAACCAGTGAAGTAAAAATGACAAGCTGTGGTTTGTGGTGCCAGATTTTTGTTTTTCACCAGAATGCTGTCATTCTAAAACTTTATTCAGTCTTTACTGAACCAGGTAAAACCCACTGATGTTAGCAACCTCTTCTACCAGTGAGACCTGGCTAAGACAGCAGCGTTACACGTTTCAGTCAGGACACAAAGCATGTAAAATAAACAGCGTGTGTGCCGTAAACCCAGATAGCTGAGTGAGAGACGGTTATCTCTGCCTTGTCACCTTACTGTGCTCAGATCTAATGAGACAGCAGTGGCCATCATGGTTTAAACACTCACAGGCTGCGACTGCAAACAAACATACTTTACTTTACTTTACTCACTTTATTTTTTGACACGGGCCACATTGATTCAACTGCTACAAGTTAAACTTTCCTCTAAAATAATTCACCTTCTCTCCATTTGTGTACTTCATAACGGCTGTTTCTCAAAGTTCTTGTGGCTTCAGAAGGCTCTGAGGTCACAGAGCCAGGACACACACACACACACACACACACACAACACTGGTCCTGTTGAGTAACACACCGTGCACAGTGCTGTGCACCTCAGCACCTTTAACCCGATGTTACAGCAGTGACCAGGGTGCAGACTACTGTAAAAACACGTGGCTCTGACTTCACTGTCTGCTCCTGTGGTGCTAAACTGTCCTTACGGTGCAACAGCTAAGAGGTCAGAGCCAGTCACAACCTCCTGACTGGCTCTGCACAGTCTTGGCTAAGAGCCAGTCACAACACTTTTCCTCCTGACTGGCTCTGCACAGTCTTGGTTTTGTGGGTTGCTCAGTAGTTCTCATCTTTGGACTCTTGTAATAAATCTGGACACATGGTGAAAACAGCGGGTTTCTGCTGTCTTTCCTGTAGATACTTTTTACCGGTTTGGTAAAGACGAGCTCTGCTTCCTTACATGCTGCAGGAGGACGCCTCGGAGGACAGAGCGGCCACACAGCAGCAGAGACAGCAGGCACACCAGCGCCACCAGCACATCAAAGAACTCCCGCGCGTAGCTCTCAGCTGGCAGCACAGGACAGACAGTGGCAGACGGTACAGGTTAACAAGCACCAGCACAGACCACGTTCGCCGCAGCTCGGCCTCCAGCAGTTACTCACCGTGTCCGGACACATTGGGGTCCTTGCACTCCTTTATAGAGGCCTGGTTCTGCAGACTGATCTTAACTTGGCCGCTGTGCGCCCTGTTGTCCATGACGATCTGAGGGCACGAACAAGAGGCAGGGTAAATACACAAGCTCTGGGCACGGAACGGTTCGTCTCAGTTTAGGCCACAACTAGGAAACACTGCAAACTGACAGTGGTGAAAAGACGAGGAGCCCATCTATAAAAACATACTAACAGTAATTAAAAGTAGAAATATGATGAGACGTTTTATTGACCCCAGAAAAGACAACAGGTCAAACACTATCATGTATTTTGGGAACGTTTTGGGCTTGGACAAGATGATTAAAACTACCATCCCCCTTCTGATCTTTTGTCTGCTGAGAACAAACCTGGACTGGGAAATGGCTCCATCCAGAGGCAGGAGAGCATTTACTCAGGACTAAACTGTAGGACGTCCATGTCCTACTACTTCATCCTGTGACTCCATGTCAGAGACAAACTGTGTACTTTTTACTGCGCCACATGTACCTGATACCTTCAGTCATCGGATACATGAATAAAACTGTTGTGACACACACACACACAGTGCCTTGTAAAAGTATTCATACCCCCCTTGAACTTTTCCACATTTTGTCACGTTACAGCCACAGAAATAAATGTATGTTATTGGGATTTTGTGTGATAGACCAACACAAATTATCGCATTAATTGTGAAGTGGAAGGAAAATGATATGTTGTGAAAGGTAAAGGTATTGACTCAGGGAGCCTGAAAACATATGCACGCCACACTTTTCAGATTTTTATTTGTAAAAAATCTCAAACACCACGTATCAATTTTCTTCTACTTCACAATTATGTGATACTTTGTGTTGGTCTGTCACATAAAATCCCAATAAAATACATTTAAGTTTGTGGTTGTAACGTGACAAAATGTGGAAAAGTTCAAGGGGTATGAAGACTTTTGGAAGGCTCTGTATATGTATAGTTATTATTCATGTATCTTGATTGATTGCACATCACTTCTTTACTTCTGTTCTCAGCCTTACATTGTTTACATGTACGTGCACACTGAGAGCCGCTGTACCAGAGTCAAATTCCTTGTGTGTCCAACACACCTGGCCAATAAAGCTGATTCTGATCCTGATCTTTGCTTGGAAAGACTTTTATGGTTGAACTGTGAAAAGAAAGATCACAGATGTGATGAAGTTTCTGTCTGCACTGTGTTTGAGTCTCACCTCATTATTCAGTCAGAGGGGATGTTTATAAGGATGCATTTACAGCCACAGCCAAACATACTGGAACCTTAAATCGGATCCAGTCCACACAGAACTCCAAGCATGGACTGGACAGGATTATCGACGCCCTCATCTTAATATTTGGCAGCCCACCCTCTGGACAAAGTAACTGAAATCAGTCTCTTCCTGTAACCACCAGTGAGTTCCTTCCACCTCTCTACTGGAGTTTTGGACCTCTCTTCTTTTGCCAGCTGCTCCAGGTCTGAGGTGTGAAGGCTTCCTTCTCCCAGCTGCTGTTCTCTCCACAGGCGTTCTATGGGGTTTAGACCTGGACTCGTTGCTGTCCAGCTCATTGTCTGAAACCATTTCTGGGGCTGTGTGAGGTCTGCTTTGGGTCATTGTCCTGCTGTGAGACCCATGACCTCTGACGGAGACCCAGCTTTCTGACACTGGGCCCTACACTGCCCCCAGAACTCGTTGGTAGTCTTCAGATGTCATAACGCCACACACACAGTCAAGACATCCAGAGGCTGAAGCAGCAAAGCGGCCCCAGAACATCAGTGACCCTCCACCGTGTCTGACTGTAGGGACCGTGTCCTTTTCTCTGAAGGCCTCGTTTCATTTTCTGACAACAGCTAAATACAACGAGTTCTGATGATTCTGAAGAGGTGTCAGTAATTCTGTCCCGTCCATGTTTGGAGTTCTGTGTCGACTGGATTTGGCTTTTTCTCTGCTTTTTGTGTTGTTCCAGTGCAAACCAAAGAAATAAACATGAGAACACCAAAGAATCTGGGACTGCAACAATTTTCTGGGAGAAGTGGTGGTTATCTGACCGGAAGGCAGCGGTGCCGATATATCTGGTCATGACTGTGGAACAGAAATAAGAGACCATTCACCGTGATAGCGAAGGTGTAGCAGTCGGGGATTTCATTGTTTATAATGGTCTGAATGTTGATGGCCTTCAGCTGGAAGTCGATAGTGACGTTGATCAGTCTGGACACAAAGATGTGATGGGTTAAAACAGTAAAGAGAAAAACAGGTTTTTTGTTTCTAATGTTAAAAAAACTAACAAAAACCTTGTAACTGACTTGTAAAACTTGAGAGTGAAATTCTTGTGCTCGCTGCTCCCTGGAGTCTGAGGGTCCAGTCCAATGCAGTCTGGAAACACAAACCAGAAAACAGCATTAGAGGAACTAACAAATACCCCACGGGGAAGTTGGGTCTGTCCCCACATCACATGGAGCCCAGACCACACGAGCACTTCCTCAAACCATTTCAGTCGTTTCCTTGGAGCTTCACATTCTTATTTTGGTTTTACTGTATTTATCACGTACTGCCGAGTCAGCAGGTGTGTGCAAACAGCTTCTTTCACAGGGCAGAGATACAGTTTGTTTCTGCTAACATCTATGCTGTGTTGTTTTGTGATAGGGGCTGTTTCAGGCATGTAAAAGTAGACCACAGCTGCAGGGCACTTCGTGGCACATGGAGCAGCCGCACAGTGACTCCATGAAAATAATGATGATAATGTTTTAGTGTTGAATGCTGAGCGACAGACGGAGTCTACCAGCCAGGAGAGCAGCCTACCGGTGTCAACATGAGGGTCGATGTCGAAGGTGTCGTTGACGGGGTCGATGGTGCCCCTCCTGTAGTACCTTTGGCACAGCGAGAGCGCGCTTCCGTTTACACCGACACCCAACACATATGCGTACCGTCCCAGAGAGATCTTTGGCAGCGCCATGTACTGAGAGGGACACGAGAAGAGAAGAGGTGGAGCAGGAAGTGAGAACTGAAAGCAGCAGCTTATAATGGTGCGTGTCTCAGGTACCTCATATCTGCAAGATAAAACACAAGTGTGTGAAACTCTTTAAAGGGTCAGTTCACCCAAAAAACCTTTTCTCTCTCACCACTAGTGCCAGCACCACTGCCGGTTCACTAAGCCGTTTGGGAGGAAACTGTGCAATTTAACCGTCACACACACGACCTGGTTGTTATTCTTGTGCTCACATTCCAGTTCCATCTGAGCATGTGTGGTAATTTAGGTGGTCAGCGGTGTTCACACCGGAGCCGGGTACATGGCACTGACACACACGGACGGGAAGCAGCAACACACAAACATCAGGAGTGAGCATTAAGACCTGGCTGTTAGCACTGGGCTACCTGGTCGATGGCGAAGCTGATGTGTCTGTTCAGCTCGGCCTGTGTGTGCACTGCCTGGGGAGCATTGTCCTGATAACCTTTCAGGAAAAGGTGTTTGAACGCCGCAGTGTTCTCCTCTTTAAATGTCACCACCATCTGGTTGCTCAGTCCGAACAGCACCAGCTGTGAGACAGACACAACATGTTACAGCACAGTGAGAATAAAGCACTCTGGGACTACTATGTTCTCAGGTCAGAACAAAAAGCAGTACGCCGGACCCACCTGCACAGTCACAATGATGATTTTCAGCAGCTGCAGGCCCAGTTTAAAAGGCTTGCGCCCCTTGGCGTGATACTTGTCGCAAGGGCTCATGAAGAAGTACTTGAGTTTCCTTCTCAGGACCTCTTCCTCCTCCTCCGCTGAGTCCTGCTGCTGGTGGAGCTCAGAGCCCATCAGGGCAGTGGGATGGGGGCTCCCACCACCAAGATGGTCCTGGGACACATAGCCAGCGACGGAGGAGAGCAGCCGGTCCTTCTCTGGGAAATACCAAGAAGGTTTATAGTTTAGTAAGGTGTTAAGGTGACACAGTTAAACTGAAGACATATGTTGACTTTGAGTCTCTAGTGTGGGTCACGCACCAGGAACACCTGTGGTGGAATGTAACTAAGTACATTTACACAACTTCTGTAGCTACTTAGGGATCCTCTACCTAATGTGTGTTCAGCCAGGAGGCTCCAGCGAGACTCAAAACAAAGTGACACCATAAACCTGCTGCTCTTTGCCCCTCCCATTACATCCTGTTTCCTGAAGCTACAACAGATGCCTGTCTGGGACAAAATGCGCAAAATCCAGCCTCCAGTCTGAAGCTAGCGTTAGCTGGCTAACATTAATTCAATTTAATGTGTTTATTTGTCATATGCACAGTATGGAAGTGTGTTTCCCTGCACAATGAAATTCTAACTACCCACACTGAATGCCAAACAACACAAGTGAAATATAATGTAGGTAAACAGTGGCATAAAGATCTAAAGGCACTTCAGCCAGCGAGTGAAAAGAAATATAATAAAAAGTATATAAAAATATAATGAGAACACAATCGGAGCTGTAGCTGCAATAGTCAGCAGTTGGTGTGCAACTATGTCAATTACAGCTGTTTAGGAGTCTGATGGCAGTTGGACGTGTCATGTAAGTGTAACCAGTCCCTATCGTTATACCATATAATTGGTTTACTGTATATAAATATATAAATATTGGGTTGCGACCTCCAGCTCCGCCTCGTTTCTTCTTCGTTTGTCATTTACATACTGTGTTGTGTCATGCCCTCTTCCCTTTCGTTATGTTCCACTGGGAAGAGGTCACTTAATAATCCATTGTAATCCTTTTATTGCTGGTGCACACATCTTTTTTTTTACCTCTTCTGTATAAACAATGACTGTGGACACACTCCTGTGTGTATTGTTATAACACTGTTGTGACATCTGACGGTGCTGATTACTCAGCTTGTTCTAATGATGGTGTATGCTAATGTTGATGTATTGTTTTATATAGATTGGGCTTGAAGTCCGGCAGCTCATGCTAGGTGCTGACTGTTCATCTCATGTTGTCAGATTAAACGGAGCGCGCCTCCAAACGCAGTCCTGGTGTTTCGTGGGTCCTTCAGGAACCACACACACACCGAGTACAACACAATGCAGACGTCCACCGGTCACACCAGTCCAGTAGAAGCTCTGGTTACTGCTGATGTGACACAAAGCACTGACGTTACACAAAGCTCCAGTTCCTCCCAAATTAGAATCACATTAATTCAACACAAAGGTAAAATCCTGACCATGCTAGGTGGCTAATGCTACCAAAACAAACAGGTTAGCTTTAGATGCTAACACACCCAGAAGGAAGAAGGCCACATCTGGATCCAGTCTGAGTCCTCTGGCTGCTTTTAACCCTCTCCATGTCAAACAGCCAAACCCATGTTAACCCTGGTTGTTGCTCTTTCTTTGTCCCACTGTCTCTGTGCTAAAGACGCCACCTCTTCACTCTGACAGCCGCTGATTCAGACTTTTAGCCGCCCACAGCTCCTCCATGGCTGTTTGAAATACTTTAAATACATTTTCCTATTTTATACTTACATACTTTGACTTAAGCAGAAAATTTAATTAGGAAATTTTTACAGTGGCATATTAGCACTTTTACTTAAAGCCTGGACCTGATTACCCCTACATCCAGCACTGAAAAACACTGGCCTCTATTTCCCATAATGCAATAGGGCGGCGCTGTTCATTCACAGCTGCAACAATAAGATGACCAATGAATTTGTCATTTATTTATGTATTAGTATGTAAATCATGGTTTTAAGCTGCTGTTGGTTCCAGCTGCTTTTCACAGTCTTACACAATAAAAATGTGAATAATGTAAATGTGTAATTTAACCTATTTTTAACCAGGTGAGTCTCACTGTGATTGACATCTTTTTCAAGAGTGACCTGGCCAAGAGGGCAGTAAACATGACGTCACCTTGGGTTCTACAAAACAGTTATGGGCATTTCTCACCGTTTTCTGACCTTGTACAGACGATTTATTGCCCATAGGAGTAAGTGTGATTGTCTACATGGCAGCCCTGTGATGAACTGGTGACCTGTCCAGGGTTGACCCCACCTCTCGCCCAAAGTCAGCTGGGATTGGCTCCAGCCCCCCCCTCAGGGTAATCAGTATAGATAAAGGCTGGATGGACAAATACTCTGAAGTGTTACTTAAGTACAGAGGCATCACCATCAACATATAGCCAAGCTGAAGTACCAACAGTACCAGTACTTGTCCTACAGAACGGCCCGTGTCCCAGAAATGTATCTGATACTGGATCATAGTGACTGATGTGGATCAATAGAGTCTGATGGTTCTACTGGGTTTGGTTTGATTCATCTGATTCTGAAAAGGAACTGAAGTTATCAGGTACATGTAGTGTAGTAAAAAGTACACGGTCTGTCTCTGACATGGAGTCACAGGATGAAGTAGCAGGACATGGAAGTACTCAGGTAAAGTACAAGTCCCTAAATACTGTACTTGAGTAAATGTACAGTTAGCTACCTTCCAGCACTGAGCGCATCGTCAGCTCTGACTGACCTGTGGGTGTAAATGATTTATTGTCTACAGGAGCTTGAGGACGCTGCTGTGGCCTGATTAACAAATCACAGTGCATTTGCTCCATACAAGTCGTATCTGACCCCACCCAAAAAGGAACTGATGCGACTGAAACCTGCAGCACTGCGTGTATGTGGACTAACCGTGGAGCAGAGATGAACTGGTGCCATGACAGCAGAAAGACAAACAGGAAAGGTGCGCTAGCAAACCTGTGGCGCTGTCCTGGCTGCTGGCGTAACCTGCAGACGGCATGACTGTGCCAGGGTGGTGCTCGTCACACGGGTAGGACGGAGGAAGACATGTTATAACGCGAGTCGGGCTTCACCGTGGAGAAAGGATGCTCGCTGTCAGGGTGTATGGATGACACAGAGCTATAAACACATAGATGTCACATCCGGTTTGTGAGCCGCGTGTCTGCTCCCGCCATGTTGCAGCGGGGTTCAGTTTAAACAGCAGAATACACCAGATTCCCTGCTGATCCTGGACGTCTTAATGAATAAAAAGCCAGTCAACTAATAACATTTCACAGATTAAATTATATTGTACAATACCTTTTTTTTTACTGCCACGAATGTGTTGGAATATAGACCTATATCCAAACAAGTAGGCTAATAGTTTGGCTAATTTGCTTTTAAAGTGTTAAAAATCTAAGTGGTCTTGAACACACATTCACCTACAGATAAATAATAGTCTATATAATTGGGTAATCGTAAAAGGCAATTAAAATGTAAATATCAAAAACAAATATTTGAATATTTTCTACAAATCAGAATCAGCTTCATTGGACACACGAGGAATTTGACTCTGGTACATCGAGTTAAATGTAATCTTAAATAAAATCGTGAAGCCCAAATCAAACGGTTGTAAACTCAGTGAATTCTGATTATTTGAATTGTGGACAGACCTCCTGCCTTCATATACATTCGGTGGGTGGCTGTGGCTCATGAGGTAGGGCAGGCGTCTCCCGGCCCGCAATATTTGAATTGTGGACAGACCTCCTGCCTTCATATACATTCATCAGGAACATTCCCTGTACCAATATGGCGGCCGCGTTGACACAGGACTCTGCGTATTCACTATGTGACCTTCATCACGTGACTGATAACTGTTCTACTGCTGGGTTAAAAAAAGGCTCAATCTTCAAACGTCAGGCACAAACCATGTCATTATTACCTTAACGTGCTAAAATTACATCTATATATCATATATACTATAACTGCATAATACACAGAAAAACTGTCACCGGTAATAACAAACTAATTAGAATGCAACCACTACCACACACGTTTCACCAAAAACATATTTTATGGGAGAAGGGCAATACGTTGTATCCTGACAATCTAAACCAAGTCCACATTACCATGAACACATCTTATCTACTGAATTTATTTATTTATTTATTTGGGGTGGAAAGTTGTCACAATTAAACATATTGAGACTAAGAATACGATTCTGGAGATAGCATTTGAAACAGTCCAACCCTCTGATCTGTATGCACGCACACAGCACAAATGAGACAAACAAATAACACACATATAACACAAATAATGAGGACAGGACCTCAGCGTCTTCAAGTAGCTGTGGCCCCGAGAGTCGAGCTGGAGCTGAACTGCAGTGAAAATATTCTCACTAGTCTGGAGCTCTATCTGTACAAGATAATTTTCTGTAGCATTTAATGACGTTTACAACATCTCTTTTAATTATCATTAGAGATCTACATCGATCTATGTTCCTACCCTCACCTATGGCCATAAACTTTGGATCATGACCAAAAGAATGAGATCATGGATACAAGAGGCAGAAATGAGTTTCCTCCGGAGAGTGGCTGGGCGCACCCTTAGGGATAGGGTGCCGAGCTCAGTCACCCGTGAGGAGCTCAGAGTAGAGCCACTGCTCCCCCACGTTGAGTGGAACCAGTTGAGGTGGCTTGGGCACCTATTTAGGATGCCCCCTGGATGCCTCCCTGGGGAGGTATTTGGGCATGTCCCTCTGGGAGAAGGCCTCGGGGCAGACCCAGGACACATTGGAGAGACTATGTCTTCTGGCTGGCCTGGGAATGCCTTGGGGATTCTCCTGAGGAGCTGGAGGAAGTATGTGGGGAGAGGGAAGCCTGGGAGGCTCTGCTCAGACTACTGCCCCCACGACCCGGTCTCAGACGAAGATGGATGGATGGATGGATTAGAGACACACTTTCATGATCAAATACCCTGTTTATTTTCTCAGTGAGCTAATTCATTATTTAGGCCTGACAAAGTCCAAAGATAAACAGAAACGGGCCGCTTCCAAGTGACGCTATTTAATATAAACATGGTGACCCGTTGGGCTACATCGCAGTGAAAGGATGGTGTGAAAATGTGACAAGAAAACCCTGCAGGCTGAACCAGTCAGCTGTGGCTCGGTGTGGTGAGGTCGCCATCTTCACAGCCACCACAGTGAAATTCAGTCACATTTAGAAATAAGCACCAGTCTGAGCCATGTGTCCTCCTCCAGTCCTGATTAACACACACCGGCCTCTCGATCCAGTCTCTACCTGCCATCCAAAGCCTTGTCCCTGGCTATGACCGACTCACTGAACTTTATCATGAGCGTGGTGCCTTTGTGCCAGTGGGCAGTGACTTTGGCAGCGAAGCCACTATGTGTGAGGATGGCCTCCACGATGCCAGCAGTGAAGGCGGCGCAGTTCAAGCTGCTGTTCTCTTTGGGCACGGAGATGTACGCATTGACAAGCGGCTCCTTTTCTATGATGTAGTAAGTCTTGTCATCATCGTTGGCCTGCTCCAGCTTGTCAGCCTCCTTCCCAAACAAAGACTTCCACACATTAACCTAAAGAAAAGAAAAAAGAGTTAAAGGATGCAACCAGCGATTTACTATGTTTTTTTTTCCCCCACAAAAAAATGTGAAGCCTGTCATTCATTTCATTAAACAGCTCCAACATGTTCTGTGCAGCTTGAGGAGCTGGAAGAGCAGCGTAACCAGAACACAGATCAGTGACTCTGTCTTCAGACTCTGTCCACAGTGATGCCATTCTCAGCTTGTGGAGATGGTCGCTGGAAACAGACGTCCTCATATGTTTCCCAAGGAAGCCCCAGTGCAGGAGTGTCGCTCACTGGGGGTGGGTGGGGGGTGTTTAATAGCTGGTGGACAGAAGTGGAGGCCTATGGCACAGACCAATAAGCAGGAGCAGGGTCTGGACTCATATGCATTACGGTGAGGACACCACTGGTGCTGTCAGTCTCTGCACGGGGCTTGTGCAAAATAAACACATTACATCCTTAAAAAAGAAGTCAAAAGCACTTTGCTGTACCATCCCAAACCCATAATCAGTATTTGACGTGCTCACTTTGATGAAGAGCAGCATGTTGAGCACTTTGGTCTCCCTCTTGCCGTTCTTCTCTCTCAGCACCAGCACATCCAGCATGCTGGCTCCGACGCTCTGGCCCATGTCAGCCAGACGTGTCTGCAGCTCGGAAACAGAGTACACACGGCTCTGGCAGTACTGCACCATCTCCGAAAACAGGAGGGCAAAGGCGCTCTGACTGACTTCAGTCTTGGGTCGGGTCAGGGGCCGCTCCAAGATGTTCGACTTCCCTCGAGTGAACCGCGTGTCCATTGTCTGTGGCAGTGACGACAGTCACCAGTTAGTATCTACTTACACAGATGTGCAGGTCATTAATAACCAATGTTATTAGTTATCAGAGGAGAATTGAGCATACTGTATACACACTGCTGTATGTCCATATAATACACATGTTCACTGCACATTTATTTTGTTGGGATGCGAAACGTAAGAGCTACGGATGCAACTTAATGTACAGGTTCTTAGGCTACAGCGTAAATGTTCTCTAGTCTATTTTAGGACGTTTCTACCTTTATTTTATTGTTTATTACATATTAAGTTCGTTTGACTTTAGAGCTGTAATGCTCCTTGTGTATATATTTCGTCTACACCTCGTTGCTGTTTCTGTGATTTTGTGAAGTGGCGAGAAGACCTTTAGATTTATATACACAACAAATCGCTGATCACCGCTAGCTGCTTGCTAGCTAGCTACCTAGCCGTAAATGCTAGCTGACACTTCTTGTCAAGATAACTGTCTGCGAGGCTGTTTCATGGATAGAAACCATAGATTAATTCTAGACATGAGTAGAAACACAATTTAAAACGACAGAGTAGATAGCGTCTTATCAACTACACACATTTTTTATAAGACATGTCGTCTTACATAAACGAACCTTCGTCTCCTTTTTTCTTCTTCTTCTTCTTCTACAGATCAAATTGTTGTTTGTCTACCGCCACCTACTGTTGACGTTACGCACGAGTTGACGCATTACACAGAGGCTCCGAAGAGTGTGTGGCGTACGTTCGACATCTTCCGCCGAAGCACGTGATCGTTTCGACTCAAAGAAAAAAAGTTTTGCTGAATTTTGTATTAAAATCCAATTCAGTTTCCATAGATGTAATATCCATCCATCTATGCGTTGATTGACTCGTTTTTAATGTTTTTAACATTTGTAGGGATCCCAGGAAGAGTAGCTGTCATTAGATTCAAGATTTTTATTTTCCATTTATGCATAAACAGACAGTCTAGACATATAGGAATTCTTGTGCAGCTCTCCTTTGGAGTCAGGTAAGGAGTCAAAAGCCAGAAAAAAACTCTTAGTCTTAAAATAAAAAAGTTACATAAGGGTGACAAAGTATTAAAACCACAATACACAAAAATAGGGTAATAGTACATCAAAGTGAACATCAAACATCACACTTAGTAAATCACATGATGGAGTTGATATGTCATTACACTTGGTGAGGTAGTGAGGGGTTGCTGCACAATTACATCAGCTAATGGGGATCCTATCAATAAAATAAAATCAAAATCACTTTTTCTTTTGAATAAATGGTGAAAAAGTGCTGTTTCATGTATCTATTATTGCACCATAACCACTAGTCTGTCAGGGAAGCCATTTATTGGTGCTATTAACAATATGTTTTAATCACATGTGTATCTGAGGAGTCAAAGAACCTGCCAGAGCAAAACTAATCAACTCTACATTGATGCACATTTTAATTTTCAGTCTTGAACACCACCTTAGCTTCCTGTTCCTCCCTGTAAATGTTTTTATCATTGATTTATATCTTTGACCTTTGTTATTTGCATCTCACACCCTCTGCAGGGCATTTTCCAGCTCACCATCCACTTGCTGTTGACTGCTCTATACATGACCTGTGACTTGGTTTCAACACTTTGTGGACACACAGAGAAAGTCTGTGTGCACATAAAAACCTTAAATTAAATATAAATACACACATATTTCCGTCACTGCCAGACAACAGCCATGTGACTCACGGCTTTGGGACTTCCTCGGTTTTGCAGCCTGGTCTGTATTTTCTGAACATTAATGAGAACATGCTTATTGCCTCAGAGAGGAGTACACACAATTTATACAATAATGCTGATATTACTGATGTTATTCCCAAAAAGTTTGTTTCACAAGCAGCAGCCACATTAACGACACTAACAAGATGGCTGAGATTTATTACAGAGCTTGGGAATTTCTCAAAAATGCCCGGATCGGTCAAACGGCACTGTGTGGACACCCTGAGCTACAAGGACACACCGCTCCACACTTGTCTCAGGTGTCAGCTTCCCACGTTGCTCAGTCGGCCACACCAACTGATCAAACTCTGGCGTATCTACAGTATGTGCACTATATTACATAACCACCCACTGACTCTGCATGTCAGCTTCTATAAATGAGAGACAGAAACAAGGCGACAGACATTAGAGGCTTGAGGCTGAAGGTGTCACAGCTCAGAATGGAGACAGGAAGCAGGAAACTGAGCATGGCCCTGGTTGTGGTCCTGCTCGGCGTATACACAGAAGGTAAAATCTTTGGCTTAAACTTTCACCACTTTTCTAAGATGCAGAGTATGTATCAACATTTTCTACATGTTTAGATCAACAAACTCTGACTGGACACTGTATGTTTCAGTTTGACTCTTATGCAGATACCTTTCAGATGAGATTTTTAGTTGTACATATACTTGGCAAACTTGACTCATATTGTTTGTTCTGTTCAGCTTTAATCCTTTAAAACCTAAAACTGGCTGTGTGCACATGGCCTGTGTATCAGGAAAGTGCAACAGAAGATTTTCCAGCTTTCAATCTGCACATATTTAACTATACAAAATAATATATGACTGTACAGTAAACATGAAAAAGAAATCAAAAATACTAATTCCTTTTTTAAAATAGATAAAACATAAAGTAACGGATTGAAACAATCTGTACAAATACAGTACGTGTAGTCTCTGGGAGAGTGTAGTGTCCATTAGTACTGATCTATCCTGTGTGTACGTTTATGTAAGTGTGATTTAAAATGTTTTGATATGTCAACCAGTTTCAGAACCGCACTACTGTAAATAAAATTAAATTATAAAATTCATGCTATACGTACAACCAAAAAAAGATTCTGTATTTCCATAAGTGGGGTAAAACTATGGAATAATTTAAGTGTGGACATAAAAAATAGTAATAGAATTGACGAGTTTAAACATAAATATAAAGGTATATGCAAGAACAGGTTTAATGATTAATTAGATGGAACATTGTGGGTGTGGTGTATGATTGTTAATACTCTGTAATAATTCTTTAGTATATTACTTGTGTGGTGTAGAACAAAATTATCCATGTAGTAATACTGCTTGCAAACCAATGATGGTAAGATGATGTCATGGGGTAGGACTGGATAAGTCTGACTTCTTCCTACTCCGTTCAAGCATGTACTAGGTATAAGCACATTGATATTGGATTAGCATTTGTTGGATATGTGTAAAATTATGTGTGTTGACATATCGACTGTCTTTACATGCTTGAAAGAATAAATCAATCAAATCAAATCAAATACAGCTTGCAGCGGTGCCCAGCTGCCTACGCATTAGGTTTTAAAGGGTCAACAGCACTTCAGACATTATATTGTCCATGTTTGACCTCTGTAGGTCGATGCATCATCTACAGCTGAAATGTCAGTCCCTGTGCAGGTAGTGAGTCTGTAGTCTTATCAGGACAAGAGTGGAGCAACACAAAAGTCTCCAGCTTTAGGGAAATCCACCAGCTGCTCCACCAGCAGTATGTAAAGTACTTCACATTATCACTACTGTATATAAACATAGTTATCAGCTCCACCTTTACCAGCTGCAGCATTAAAGCGATTAACACAGTGATGCATCAATAATCCAACAGTATCAGATATGAAACAGGCCATTCTGCAGAATTACTATGATTACGGTTGATACTTCAAGTATATTTTGACGCCGATACTTTTACACAGTGGTATTTGTAGTTTTACCTAAGTAAGAGATCTGAGTACTTCTGCCACCACAGAGTTACACACTGCTACTAAACTACTGTCTAACACTGCTTACTGTCTGGATTCGCTCTCCTTTCTCCACCCGGGCACCAAGAGTTTACTTATGAAGTGAGTCACATAAAATGTTAAACTGTAGATAAACACCTTTACCTCCAGGCTCGTTGAGGCCCCTCCTCATCAGAGGCCCCTCGGCACTGAGTTCTCCTCACTCTCTGTGTGTCTAAGTCTGAGGTTGCTGGGCGGGAAACAGGTTTTGATCTGAACAGCAGACATTTATATGGTTTCTGTCTCCAGCTTTAGTCTCCCGCCACATGGACGACTTCATCAGGGCAGTAAAGCAGGTGGAGGAGCAAGACCCCGGGTCTGAGCCAGCAGCTGTGCTCAAGAGGCTGCGCAGGGCGGCCGGTCTTAACGATGCATTCATTCAGCACTTCCTCGGTAATGCAGACTCTGGTGGTCCTGAAATGGATCCTGGTCTCTCGGACTACATCAGGAAGGCAATGCATCACAGGGTGACTGAGGATGCCAGAGAGGAAGGCGTGGTTCTGACCTCCGACGGCACCACTGTGGCCCTCGGGCCACTCCTCCTGGGCATTGAGGCCAGGCTTCTCTCCAGGCGTGCTCAGGGCCTGTACCAGCTCACTCTGGCTAAAGACCTCAGCCTTTCTCTCAGGAGGAGCCCACATCTGGGACCTGATGGCTGCTGGGACAACTTCACCGCCCCTCAGATCTTCACCCTCTCAGACACCCCCTCTCTGCTCACCACTGCTCAGGTCAATGGAGGCATGGACGGTGTGGTTCTAGGGATGAAGGTCTCTGCCAAATCCAGACGTCCTCTCAGGCTCAGCCGTCTGCTGACAGACTACTACTGCCACCAGCTGGGGAGTGAGGGACTGGACGCCGCTCCTCGCCTCATCAGCCGGCGGCGCAGGGACAACTTCAGACAGCTGGTCACTGCTCCGGTGCTGGCCAGACAGGTGATGAAATCAGCAGAGCTGCAGCGTAGACTGAAGGGCCAATCCAAGATGGGTGTGAAGGAGAAGCAGCAGCTGGTGGCTGCGGTGAACGAGGGCATGAAAGAGTTTTTCCACATGTACATGGGTGAGCACAAGACCAACCCACACAGGAAGTGAAAGAGTTCTGAAAACAAGTGTGGTCTCTCAAACTGGGAATCATCTGTTTGGACAGCGCATCAACAAGAAGAACAAAAAGGGCAGATCATTATCTCAGAAACAACAGGGCCACTGATTTTCTGTGTTGTTTCTGTGCCAACCCCGTCCAGTCTACAGTCTATGGCACAGAGCGATGAGCCGGACCAGGGTCTGGACTCAGCTGGTCTCTGGACGGGGTTTGTGGAGAATGACAGACAGAGAAAATCAGCTGCCTTGTCCTTTAACCTTATTCCAATTACATGTAATCAGCTACTAACCAGCTGTGGTGAAACATCTGTTTCAGAGTGCCCCCCCATCATTCCTCGGTGCATGTGGGGTGCAGAGCCGTACAAAGGAACGCCCACCAACCTGTCTCTCCCTCTCTCCTTCCTGTACATCCACCACACCCACACACCCAGTCAGCCCTGTCTGACCTTCCAGCAGTGCTCTGCAGACATGCGCGCCATGCAGCGCTTCCACCAGGTCGACAGAGGCTGGGACGACATAGGATACAGGTAAAGGCATTCAGACTGAACTGATGTACGTGTGTAATTTCGCACCCACCCTACAGCGGCTAAGATCCCCTTTGCTCTGTCAGCTTTGTGGCTGGCTCCGACGGGCACATCTATGAGGGCCGAGGCTGGCACTGGCGAGGAGCCCACACCCTAGGACACAACTCTGTAGGCTACGGTGTGTCCTTCATTGGAGACTACATCAGCAGCCTGCCCTCCCAGCACTCCATGGCGCTGGTGAGAGATCAGCTTGCATCCTGCGCGGTTGGTGGAGGGCGACTGGTAGCTGACTACATCCTGCAGGGGCACAGACAGGTGGTGAACACTTCCTGTCCCGGAGATGCTCTCTATAATGAAATCACAGGCTGGGAACACTTCGGGGTATGTAGGAGCAGGTGTGCTTACACACACAGTGGTGCATATTAACCTCAGAGACAGGGTAAGAAAGTACTTCAGGTAGGAGTACAATCTGTCTGTTGTATACATGGAGAAGTACTCAGATCCTCTACTTCAGTAAAGGTAGTAATACTACAGTGTAAAAATACTCTGTCACAAGGAAAAGGTCCTGTATTCCACATTGTACTTAGGTAAAAGTACAAAAGTATCAGCCTCCAAACCTACTTGAAGTACCATCAGTACCAGTACCCGTCCAGCAGAACGGCCCGTGTCCCAGTAACGTCTCTGATACTGGATCATAGTGACTAATTACTGTGTCCATCACTTTAATGCTGCAGCTGGTAAAGGTGGAGCTGATGGTAACTACCTTATATACTTATACTGGGAAGTACTTTCCATCCTGCTGGGTAGCTGGTGGATTTCCTACTGGGATCAATAGAGTCTGATGGTTCTACTGGGTTTGGTTTGGTTCATCTGATTCTGGGCCTGAAGGTATCAGGTACATGTAGTGTAGTAAAAAGTACACGGTCTGTCTCTGACATGGAGTCACAGGATGAAGGAGCAGGACATTTTACTCAGATAAAAGACAAGTTTGTATGTGCAGTACTTGTTTAAAGGTAAAGGATTTTAAACACAGATTTTACCTATAGAGTTGTTTACTTTGTTGTTTTACTACTTTGAATATGTAAATAATCTGAATACTAGTTCCACCCCTGTGTACACATTTCATTTCTTTTCTTTCAGGAGGTTAAGAAATGAAAATCTTCTGCCTGACAAGCGAAGGAGCCTCGAACCAAATAAACATCTGTCTGGCGTCTTTCGAACACTTTCACCTGTGTTGCGTCAATCTGTCATACAACACATTTACTCAAGTGCTGAACTTAAGTAAACTCAGAGATACCACATGTGGTTCATTTCAAGTAAAAGTAAACGGGTATTGTGTGTTTATTGTGTTATTGCCGAAGTATTACTGATCGCTATTTAAGACTGGACAAGCTCAGTGATGACATGACGCCATCAGTTCACAAGACTGAGGTAATAGTTCTGAACATTTTTACTGTAGACTACTGCAGTTAGTTATTGACGAGTGTGATGTACACGTGAAATGCACAGCGGCAAACCACGGGTCAGTACTTCAGGCTTTTGCACATGTGTCAGACTGAAAAAATAAAAGCACTGCTATAAATATTCAGAGATGGATTTTGAGCCTGTGACTCAGATCAATATACTGCTCTGTTATGTGTGAGCAGCATCGTGCAGCAGGGGGAAACCCTCAGATGTGGTTGGCATCTAAAATCTGGATTTCCTAATTAACTATAGTGTTGCACTTTTAAACATCTCAGTGGACGAAAGTAACTAAGTACATTTAGTCAAGTACGGTACTTAAGTACAGTTTGGCAGTACTTTATTCCCACTTTCTACTGTGTACTTCTACTCCACTTCATTCAGAGGCTGATATTGTACTTTTTACTCTGCTGCATTTAGTTACTTTGCAGATTCAGGTCAATAATACTAAATCTAATTAGATAATACATTATGACGAACTGCTTCAGATTAAAATCAGCTGTAAACATAAAGTGATGAACACATGAATGCAACAGTAGTTACAGTAACAGCCTACCGCTGTTCTGCACACTGAGTACTTTTATTTTGGCACTTTAAATGCGTTTTGGCGCAGGATCTGCGCTGTTCTTAACTATTCCACTTGGCAAGTCGCCAAACGGACAGTCCCGTGTCCGACCATCAGAGGGCGCCACTGACCACGTATTAATCAGCAGGGTGTTGATTGATTTGCAGCATTTGGGCATTTTGTTTTCAAACTACTTGACTAAGTCAGTCCGGTTATACTTATCCCATGGGGGGGGACTCATACTTATATTTTTCATATAAGTTATGCACCGCTGTGGTTAATGTGCAGCCCGGACAGATGCTGCCAACTGAATGTAAACTAACGACAGGTACAACTTTACCTGTTAAAATAAAATGATCTAAGGTGGGAATAAACGTTATCAGGCGTGAACACGCTTCACTTCTGTATTTTTCAGAGCCAGGTGTCGCCAGGATTACACGACATGACAGCACGATTTACACATAAATCCGCATAACATTACACATAAGAGGGTCTAAACGAAGCGCTCCCACAAGTTGAACTTGCCAAACTTATGGCCGGTGGGTTGCTCCAAACTCTTCTCGTCACCCTCGCCGTCGACGTTACGTACGCAGCCGTGGTGCGCCTGCAAGCCGAGTAACATGGAGTCCTCAGTCAGGCATCTCCAAGGGATCCATGCAAAATCCTGAGCGGCGGCTAAAAGAGCAAGCTTCTCCATGGGAGCCGTGAAAACCTCTTGTGCCCATCGTGTCTGGACTTGAAGCTTCAGCTCGGTCCTCCAACTATGACGCACGGAGCGTAGACAGCCAGCCCTTGACTGCGACCCGCAAACCAGGCCGATTTCAGTGAGTATTTGCAGTAACAAAACTGCAACTCATGGGCGTTTGGGGTGGGAAAGACATCGTGCGCGGTGGCATTGTTGGTATGTCAACTGACAACGGGCGGATCGATCCCCGCCACGTCCTCTGAGGCAGCAGTGGACACCTTGACGTACCGGGGCAATGTCCTGCTCTGCAGAGGGGCTGCAGGCAGGACACGGGCCCGAACAGAAAGGCCACTTATTTATGTAAGCAGGGGGCGCCCGCCTCAGACACACGGGGGAAACAGGTCAGGCAGTCCTGGCAGAGAACAGGGGGCCCAGCCGCGGCAGGCCACACGGCAGATTGGACCTTGGTATATGGTCTGATGTGCGTGTCGACTCTCAGTCCCAACCAGCTGCCTGTCTGAGAAACACCTGAATGCGCCTCACTACAGGAAGCAGCGTCAGTGGGAAACTTTTAATCCGTGCTCAACTTTTATTTTGTTCACTGTCTCCGTGTGTGCATGTTTCCAGGAGAAGAGGGAGCTGCACGATGTAGGCAGACTGGTCCCCAGTGGGACTCCATGCTGTTCTCTGGGGGACCATGGAGCCAACCCCAGGGACCAGCTATGGGCCCCCACCCTTCAACTCAGCACAGCCCTTCCTCAGCTGCACCCTACAGGTAAACCACTTCACCTGTCTGTCATCACTTGTGCTGTCATTTCCAAAAGCTGTCACTAAGATTTGTCCCTGTCTGATCACCGCCACTAGTCCTCATGCTCTCCAAACGTGAGCGGCGGCCTGACGTCTGCCAGATGCTCGTGGGGCCACGCTGGAGACGAGGGCTCTGAGCAGAGTGAGGGCACACAGCCTGGTGCAGACCCGGGGGGCAGCACACAGAGGAGGTTCAGGTCCTCGGCCTTTCCCTCGTCCCTAAGCTGGGACTCGGACTCTGAGAAAGAAACACTAGATGGTAACGCAGGGTTTAATATCTACTGCTGTGCATTAGTGAATGCAGTCTGCAAATAGAAGCATTAGTGTGACTCTGAACTGATCTATCATTGTTGTCCCCTTATTGTTTTCAATGTGATTCAGTCTGCTTGAGCCAGAGCACCCCCCCCCCCCCCACCCTGGATCTGCAACATTTTTTTATCGGTCGGTAATTGTTGAGCTGTGCAGTGATGTTCCTGTGGTGTTCTGTGTGCTGTCGTGTGTCAGAGGAGGAGCTACAGCACTTTTCTAACCCTCATGGTCTGGCTGCTCACAGCCCAGGATCTCCTTCTACTGGACTCAGGTGAGGAGGAGGAGGAGGAGGAAGGGGAGCGAGTTATTTGGTGGTGAAATCATCCGTGTAGAAAAGACACAGACAGAGAGACGTCATGGAGGCAGATCACATGTTTTGTTGAAGGTTTCCTGGCTAAGCTGTGGTCACTCAGGACTGTAGCATTACTGAGGTCAGGTTTTCATAGCTAGCTTATGAAGTTAGTTGCTCAGGCCTGTTTCCTTCATGTCTGATCTAAATGAGGCGTCTGGAAATCCACAGCTGCACCTAAACTGAAAGCATTAGCGTCCATTCAGTTCCTTGGCCACAGTTACATGACAACACTGACACTACTCTCATGTCTACTTGTCTTGTCAGTAGCTGGAAAGCTTAGCTTAGCATGATGAATGGAAACAGGGACAAACAGCGAGCCCGGCTCTTTCCAAAGGTAAGAAAATCTTCCTCCCAGCACCTCTGATGTTAACAGACATTATATCTGGTTTGTTTCATCCAGTGTAAGAACAACAGTCTGTGGTCTTGTGGAAGCTATGTGTGATCATTTCTTAACTGAGAAGCGTCTGATACGTGTGAAGCTACAGCCAACAAAGACTGGTTCTGCTCAGCGGTAAGAGCATCTGAAGAGCAGCACTTCTGATGATCGTTCATGAACAGTTGACAGGTTTGGTTGTTGAATCTGTACCAAAGCTGCACAGACAGTGGCTAGAACCAAACTGTGTGGATGTGCCTTTTAAAACAGCCCTACACAGATCCCCTGGAAAATCAGAACCTTTAGGTTTTACTTCTGTTTTCCCCACAGATGAAACAAACCAGGAATCATGTTTGAATCGAAGCGAGGAGGCACATTCTGTTGTCTTTGGCCAGAGCCAGGCTAGCTGTTTAACCCCCTGTTTGGAGTGTTTATGCTACGCTAGGCTAACGAGCTGCTGGCAAACCAAACCACTACAAGAGTTGTTTCAATGCTGTCACTTAACTCTGGACAAGTGAATAACCATTTACCAAAATGTCAAACTATTGCTTTGACTAACTGAGCTGTACGCCCTCTAGGAAAGTCCAGTTTTATAGCAAATCTCTTTAGAAATGACTGTGAAATAATGTTTTAGATTCTGTTTCAAAGCTTTCTCCATGCTCTCGAGCATACTCCACCCTTTATTTATTTAGTCGGCCTAAAAGTAGACCACTTTAAATGGGGTCTACAAACTGGTGGAATCAGCATAAACAATCCTGCCATGTGTGTGTTTATAATTGGACTGAAGAACACAACATTCCCTGAAAAAAATCAAGGACATGACCTGAGTGTCCTCAAGAGAATAAGAAATAAGAGTTTGCACAAGATGTGCAATTCTGTTCTGTTTCGGGCAGAAGGTGTTCAAAACTGAGTTGAATGTTTTTCTGTCCGCTGCTGCCCAGACTCGAAGGTGGAGATCACCAAGAGCCTGAAAATCTGCCGCACCCGCAGAGGAAGACGGATTTATGTACGGCTGTGGAGGGGCAGGCCAACGACAACGAGAGCACAAAGACAGAACAGCCAAACCCATCGCAGCGTAAGCACCGTGAGGATGAAACGGCTCGGGATCTTTGCTTTTGGTCTTACGAGTCCTTTCATTCATAACCTCTCTGTTTTCTCTGCACAGTGGCAGGCAGCAAAGTCTGGAATGTATCTGAGGGCGCCGAGCCGTTTGTGTCCAACATAAAACCAAAGGAAGGTTGTCAAATGGAGGAGGAGGAGGAGGAGGCGGGCAACAGTGAGGGAGAGAAAAGGCCTGAGGCAAAGGAAACCAAGGAGCCGGAGAGAGACGTGTACACCTTCCCTGGAGACTCGGATCCCGAGAGTCCTCCTCCTGCCCCCTGGGCTCACTGCACATTCATTCAGCGGTGCAAAAAGAAGAGGGTGCTGCTCAGGCCTTTCTCTGGACTTGGCACCATGAAGCGCACGTTGCCTGAGGCTGACAAGTGGGCACGAGCGAGTCCCCAAAAAACAAAAACTCCTGAGACAACACGGCTGACTCAAGGTGGGGGGGTTTATGATTTTGAGGAGGCTGGCGATGGTGAGGCAGCGGTGGAAGAACCGAAGCTCAGAGATAGAGGAGGCAAAAGGGAAGAAAGTGGGGTAGAGTCGGCAAAAGAAATCTTCACCTGTGTGGAATGTAGCATTTACTTCAAAAAGCAGGTCCATCTGCAGGAGCACATGGCGGAGCACTGTCACAGTGGGTCAGGGGGAGGCAGGCGTTCAGGAAAGGCCGGCCGTTTCCAGTGCATTGAGTGTGGGTGGAGCCTGCCAAACCGGCTCGCCTTGGCAGACCATCACAGACGGCACCAGGAGTCCCGTCTGAAGATCCTGGCAGAGATCGAGAAACTTAACGAAAATGGGAAACCAAGAGAGATTCAAAAACTGGACAGGAAGGCAATGAAGCATCTGAGGCCAGACCCGGCCGTTAGGCAACATGCAAGTCTGGTCTTGATTCCAGGCAAAGTGTCAGACTCAGAAATAGTCACATCTCCAGCTGTGTCCCCAGCCCCAGTTTCATCACCAGAAGCAGCAGTTGATGACTCAGAAACAGCTCCTCCAGATTCAGTTCGATCCCCCACTCCGACCCAAGCTGGTTCTGCCTGCCGCCGCCGCCGCTTTGTCTGCAACAAGTGCAACTTCAGCACAAGAACCTCCCAGGCACTGGCTAATCACTCAAAGACCCACAACAGAAAAAAGCCCACCCTTCAAGCAAACTCCTCACCTCCTGTTTCACCATCATGCTTGCTCACCCCCCCCTCCCTGGCCTGTGCTCAGTGTGCCTTCCTGACCTCAAGCCAAACTGTGCTGAGAGAACACCAGAAACTGGTTCACCCAGGACTGGGTGGGGCACAAGATGAGGAAACTGAGCTGCATTCAGGCTCTAATGTGGGTGCTCAAAAATCTAAACCCCTCTTGGATTCTGATCAGCTCTCTGGGTCTGGATCTGTGCCCAGTGCAGCTCTAGGAGACAGCCCGCAGAGAGTCATGGCCTTTGAGGAGAGCACCACAGCAGAGGGTGCCGCAGCTCGGCCTGCGGGCCGGGTGGTCCT
>NW_018128172.1:594995-614724 GCF_001952655.1 Monopterus albus | reverse complement strand
CCCAGACTGGATGACGACAAGCTGCCTGGGAGTGGAGAAGAGGAGCAGGATGGAGATGAGAGCACAGAACCTGACAGTGAGGCCGGCTCACCTGGAGCAGTGCAACCACACACCAGAGCCCGAGCCAGCACAGGTGAGACTCGGTGTCAGTACAAACCCACTCCTGCCACTGAAATGCTGACTTTCTCAAAAATCTGTTTACACTCTGCGTACTCAGAATTCTGTCAAGAGACAGAGAACAACAAGATGAAAGCTGCGCTGTTGTTATAATAATGGCTATGTAAAATGAAGAAGCAGTGACTGAGGACAGTTCCCACCTGCCCCTGCTCTGCAGAACACTGTAGCACCGTGAAGCTCATCGTTTTGGTTCCGTCTCTTCCACACCAGCAGCCGTTTTCAGCTAATCAGACCTTTGATAAACCCACTGTACACAACACTTGTTTTTCTTTGAGGTAGATAAATCAGTTCTACTTATTTTTTCCTCACAGATGACTGCCCAGCACTGCAGAGTGCTACACTATCGCCCCCCCATGTGAGGAGTTTGAAGGATGGTGACGAGCAGGAAGTGGAGAATAAAGGAAAGGTGTTCTTCCTTAGGAAGAGCGCCCAGGTTACTGCTACCCCTGCAGGAACCGACAGTGACGACGACGATGATGACAACAGTGACGAGGAGCAAGTGCGACGTTTCCTGTCAGAGGGCATATTGGGTGAAGATGAGAATGATGAGGATGTGGAGGCGCTGAAGAGCGTGGAGAGGAAATGCCCCTACTGCCCTGATCGATTTCACAATGGAATCGGGCTTGCCAATCATGTGAGAGGCCACCTGAACCGAGTGGGCGTCAGCTACAATGTGCGTCACTTTATATCCCCTGAGGAAGTCAACGCGATTGAGAAGAAGTTCTCCTACCAGAAGAAGAAGAAAAAAGGTCAGCGGTTTGTTGCATTTTTATCAGACAGCGCTTTTTCAGTGTCTTTGTCCTCAGGCTGTGTGACAAGCTGAGAAACACGGCGTAGCTGAGCTGTACATGCCCTTTTCAGCTGCACTACAACTAAAGCATTTAGATGTTTTCACTGACATGCTTTGAACACTTGATGCGAACAGTTCTAGAAGTGGTCGCTATAATGTACAGCAGTGGTTTCCAGTCTGGGGGTGGGGACACCCACAAGGGTCACAGAGTAAGTCTGAAGGTTCATGAGATGATTCACAAAGTGAGAAAGGTTTAGGAAAACTGTTTCTGCTGGTTCCTTTTAGACTTTCCTCCGCTCATAGTTTTTATCTTGGCTAATTTGTGGATGAACTGCTTCTTTTAGTATTCAGATGCATAGGAGAAACAAGACTGTGTCTGAAGTGACTAAGCTGCATGTCTTTTGACTGTGGGAGGAAGCAGGAGTACCTGGAGAGAACCCACGCAGGCACAGGGCGAACATGCAGACTCCACACAGAAAGGTCCCGGTCAGCCATGAGGTTCAAACCCTGAAGCTTCTTGCTGTGAGGCAACAGTGCTAACCGCTGCACCACTTTGCCACCCTCATCCAATATGTGTGGAAATGTTTAACTCACTAAATCACACATAGTGGCACTAGTGGTAAGTGGGGGGGTGTCACTAAAACCAGTAGGATTCAGTTTTTGGGGACCAAAGCACCTATAAAGTGTTTGAGATACAGTGGTGGACCAGCTGAGGCAGCGGCGTGGCCAGGTCACTCTTTAGTGCAGGTCACAGGATTCACAGTGGAATCAAGAACCTTGATTCATTCAGGGTAGATTTTTTTACGAGGCCGCCTACTCGAGCTGACCTGTTGGACACTGAGCAGCTGCACCAGGACAGTTTCGGTAAAAGACCTTGCTCACAGGCACCACTGGTGTTGATGCCACACCGACCCCTGGCCTTAGATTTAAGGAGCCACAAGCCAAAACTTCTGCAGGTCTAAACTAATGCTTGTATTGCCTGTTCTCTCCGCAGTCGCCAACTTTGACCCGGACACGTTCAGCGTCATGCACTGTGAGTTCTGTAGCGCTGGCTTTGACACCCGGGCCGGCCTGTCCAGCCACGCCCGGGCCCACCTCCGCGACTTCGGCATCACTAACTGGGACGTCACCATCTCGCCAATCCACATCCTGAGGGAGCTGTTCTCCAGCAGGCCCGACCTCGTCATCCCCACAGCTCCCCCGCGGAGCTCCGGCTCCCCACAGGAGGAGGATGAGGTGGAAGAGGAGGAAGCGGTGGAAGAGGAGGAGGAGGAGGAGGAAGGGGACGGAATGGTTGAGGTAAAACTGGAGGGCGAGACAAATGCCAGGACGGAGAGTGCTGCTGTTTCTGATGTACTGCCTTCAGCATCCCCTCAGCACTGGAAGGAGGAGGATGGTGGAGGAGAGTGTGGAGGTAAGTTTGACCTCCGACCCTGGTGTGGCTGGTGCCTGGTGTGCCTGATGGTGTTAGGAGGATGAACTTGCTATGGAGATCTCTTTATTGATGAAGACAATAAAACAAATGTGAGCTAAGATGCTGTTGAAGTGTGTTTTAAATGTGCACCTGGCTGACCTGAGTGACACCTGTGATCCGTGTGAAGTGTGTGAATCGGTATGGTGGTTATGGAGAAACTCATCCTTAGCAGAGAGAGAGAGAGAGAGAGAGAGTGTGTGTGTGTGTGTGTGTGTTAGGGGGCGAGCCCCCGGTGCCCGCGCTTGATGTGGCGCTCGGTGCATTCATCCCAACCTCCGCCTCCACTCGATTGGTCACGCCTTAGCTTAGCGGTGCATATGGGGGCAAAATGGCTGCTTCCACCTCCCCGCAGACCCAAACAATAGCGGAAAAACTGTCTGGCTTCAGCTGCCAGGAGTCCGTTGCACTGCGGTTACGGACCGGTGAGTACCGCGCTGTGTTTCCCGTGCACCGCGTGCCCTCGGATCTCACGGCGGCGTCGCGCCCGCATCTTCTGTCACAGTGTAGCCAGACAACAGCCATTAAAACTCTTCATGTGAGAGCATGTAAAGAAAATCCCAGCCGTGCAGGTAGTCCGCGTCATGCGTGTCAGGAGCGCAGAGAGCGGCTCGTTATTGTTCCGGGGCTCCGTTTTTGCACGCACGGATCAATTGTGCTGCTTTTCTGTGGTGTGATTGTGTTGGTACACTTAGTTTTCTTCACATCTGGGCTTTTATTGTGCACGTCTGGGATGACGTCCAGTCTTTTCCCTGCTGCTGCAGGATCTCTACATTTACGTACAGTTGCCCAATCCTCGCCATTTTACTTTGCTTTGATTTTTGATAGAGGACACGCTGTGCTCTCAAGTGCGTGCGTGTGTGCATGTTTTTCCAATAAACCGATTGCTCAGGAAACACGGTAACTTTGTGCAGTGGGAGCGGTCATTTGATTCCAACTTAGCAGCGAAGTATATTGTTAGTATGACTTTTAGTGGACGCGTGGGTCGCGCACTGTTCCTGTGCCTGCGCGGAGCCAAAGTCTCGTTTCGCTCCTACTTTGTCTTTCCAGACGCAGCCGGGACGAGTCGGTGTCGTGTTCGCCATAATAGCTGGTGTTATAACGCTGCGCTCGTCGGTGTCACATCCTTTACAGTCAAGAGATGAAGTGACAAGCGCAGAGCCGCCCACCAGACACGAGCATTGTCTGTCTCCGCGTCTCTTTTGATTCTCCGTTTGTCGCAGAAAATGGCACTTTTGTCCCAGGAACGCCAGACTGCGGGGAGCACGGCTCCTCTGTTTGTGCCCCACAGTAATGCAGTTCCTACTTGTGTGACAGGGTTTCATTACTTGTATTGTGTAGGGCTCCTTACAGGAGGTGTTGCAGACTAATGCGCTGTTACTGGAGGACTGAGGACAGGGGACAGGGCTCTCAGCCTGCGTCTTTTGTTTCTTCTCAGGACACTCACACATGCATGTAACCGCTTTAGAGGGCTGACCTTGTATAAAGACATCTCATCTAGTGATGGCAGATCACTTATTTTAACGTGGTTTCTTCTGCTTAATTGGCCTAATTAACATGGTGTGTTGTGTTTCAGGTGATGAGGAGGAAGCAGCTGAGGAAGAGGACGAGGAGGAGCTGCAGCTGGGTGATCTGAGCCCGAGCCCAGGGAAAACAGGGCTGTACAGTGTGGACACAGGCAGCCTCTCTTCCGGGGAGGATGCAGACGCCAAGGGTGAGCCAGAACCATGGGACGGCTGTCTGTGGGGAAACCAACACTGAACCTAGGACAGTGGTGGGGGGTGGCAGACGCCAGAGAGTTGGTGTGCTGGGGAGCAACAGTGTATGTAGGGGCTAAAAGAGCACCTGTGACACAGCAGGTCAGGAGCGTGTTCACGGGGGAACTCGCTGGTTAGACGTAAGAATTCTACTGGTTTCATCTGGATGAACCTGGAGTTTAAACACGATGCTGCCAGTGAGTTTTGAAAACTAGATAGTTTATATGTGACTTGTAGCACCAGGTTTAGACTAGAGTATCTTCTTGGCCTCAGCAGCTTCTACCTGTCAGTGTGAAACCAGTCTGGTGCAGCTCTGTGCCCAGTCTCTGCTTTTTACTCTAGATGAATCTTTCCTACAAATGAAGCAGAACAGGAAGTCCTTATATGGTGATTTCAGGGCTGCTGATCTCATAAACGGGGCGAGTTTGTCATGTACAGCAGGACAGTCCGACAAATGTGGCTGTGAAAACTCACACGGACAAAGCTCGCAGAGAAAAGTGGACATTTATAAGGATGAACCTCGTATGAGGCCCCGTGTCTTACCAGCTGTTCTTGCCTCTTTTTTCAGTCCAGAGCTTGAAGTGTGAGGTGTGTGGGGTTCAGTTCGAGACCAGGCGGGGACTGTCCAGTCACGCCCGCTCTCACTTGCGCCAGCTGGGCATCAGCGCCTCAGAGAGCAGCGGGACACCCATCAGCCTCCTCTACCAAGTCGTCAGGGAGCGCAGCACAGACGGCCAAATAAGCCCATCTCTCCTGGAACCGCTTTCATCCAAGAACAACCCCCCTCCTATTCCTCCAAAAGATGACGATTTGGAAGACATGGACTTAGATGAGAAACCGATCCCTTTCTCCCCCCTGGCCAAAGCAGCAAAAGCAGTGGCCCCCTCCTGCTCGTCCACACCAACGCCTTCTCCTGGTGCCTCTCCAGGTCCGCCTCACTCTGCCTCCCCTTCCTCAGTGGTGAGGAAAGCCCCCATTTCCTCTCTGCTGCCTGTGTCTTCCCCCTTGCGCTCCCCGGAACACAAGGCCGGTGGAATGAAAAGTCTGACCTCTAACCTCTCTGGCCCAGCCGCGACAACCAAACCTCTGTGGGCCCCCCAGGAGAACGATGCTCCTCTCAACCTCAGTAAGTGGCCGTGTCCCCCACTGAAGTCTGTCTCTGATAATGTTGTAACTGGTTGCTGTTCCTTGTTGTGATGAGTCTCAGAGTAATTTCTTCTTCATGTGCAGCACTGGAGGTGGACCCCAACAAGGACATTGTCTGTCAGCTGTGTGGTGCCTGGTTTGAGACCCGAAAAGGCCTGTCCAGCCACGCACGAGCCCATCTGCGCCACTTTGGGGTGGAGTACTCTGAATCCAAGGGCTCTCCCATCGACCTCCTGAACCAGCTCATCGACACTGACGACTTTAAGCACAAAGCCAGTGTGCTGCAGCTGGACAGCCACACGGAACCACGGGGCCTCACTGCCACCACCGTCTCCCCCTCGAAGCAGTCTCTGCTGAGCCTCTCTTCTTCCTCCTCCTCGTCCCTCCTCTATAAGGTGACCACGAGTGGCGGGGGGTCGACGTCCAAAGCTACCTCTTCCTCTGCCTCGTCTTTGCTTGGCCCACCTGCCAAGCGACTCAAGTCCTCTTCCATGCAGGTCTTCCGCCTGAGCAGTGGAGAGCTCATGGCCCTTCCACACAGTAAGTACTGTTTGTTGTACAAAATGAATCCTTCACATGAAGCAAAACAAAGTTGAATGATATAGCACATTTTATTCAAAAACCAAAACATGTATGGAGCATCCACATGCAGATACTTGTAGACAGCCAAGTGTGTGTATAAGTGTGTATAAGTTCTCAGCCTGCTGTGGAACACTGCAAATGTTGGAGCACATCTAATACGATCGGGCACAGAATCCCAGAAAACTGCTTCCCTGCCTTTTGTTTTAACTGTTGGAACAGTGATCGGGCCTGAACCAGATGACCTGGTGGGTTTAGTGCCGGTCAGAGAGATCCTGTGGGGGTCACATTTGTTTTGCCCACAGTCTTAGGTGGACCAATGAGGAGGGCGCTGCGACATAAAGCGAGTCCTGTCTGCCATAATATATATGTTTGAGGAATAATGGTTTTCCTGTTCAACACTGAACATCTTCTGCTCTGTCAGGTGAACCTCCAAAGGAAATTGGCTGTGAGTTCTGTGGGGAGTATTTTGAGAATCGCAAAGGGCTCTCCAGCCACGCCCGCTCCCACCTGCGCCAGATGGGCATCACTGAGTGGTCTGTCAACGGCTCCCCTATCGACACTCTGAGGGAGATCATCACACGGCGAGGCCTGCCTTGTGCCCTTCCTCTAAAGCCTCTAAAGACTCCACCTCCTTCCTCTCCGGGGCCCCCTCGCTCCCCTCTGTCAACCTCCTCCTCTCCTTCAGCTCCAATCCTCAGCCGACTTCCCTTCACCTTCACCCGCCCCTCCAGTCCTCCTCAGCCCGCGGTGTCCAAGTCAAGCTCGGCTCCTCCGGTGTCTTCTAGCGGGCTGATCCTCAAGCTGAAGCCTGAGCCGGTGCAGCTGGAAGTCACCACACAGGGGGCAGTGGGCAGATCTGGGGGCTTCTCTGGTGACCCTCTCAACTGTAGCTGGAGCAGCTCGGACAGCGCGTTCCCCCTCAACCTGGGTAACATCAACCCTACCTTCTGTGTCAGGACTTATTTAGTTACTGTCTTGCCAAGAGTTACGTAAATGAGTAGACACCAATGTTACATCTGTACGGTAAATGTGTAGCTACAACTACTACGTGTCTTAGCTAGCCATATGGGGTGCTTTGTGCACAACTGGTCAGTTGTCATGGGACCAGCAGAGACTCCAGGACGTTACTG
Organism: Monopterus albus; assembly: GCF_001952655.1. NCBI lineage: Eukaryota > Metazoa > Chordata > Actinopteri > Synbranchiformes > Synbranchidae > Monopterus > Monopterus albus. Next base: position 607,671 of record NW_018128172.1, on the reverse strand, counting down.
GTCCCAACCAAGACTGATAAAACAGCACACAGATTAATCCTGATTAAAAAAAAACAACAAACAGCATATTAGTTAGCTTTAGATGTGCAGGCAGGCAGATTGTGTGACTCTCGGATTGAGCTGGTCCTTATGCTAAGCTAAGTTATCCAGCTGCTGTAGCTTTGTATTCACAGATAGATGCAACACAGGAGTCAGTCTTCTAACTCTACTCCTTCAGGGGAACTTGCAACCCCGAGTACCAAACCCTAAATAAGCAATTTTCCTTCCACAGCTACGGGCCATGAAGCGGAGCCTACGAGGGACATTCGATGTGAGTTCTGTGGGGAATATTTTGAGAACCGCAAAGGGCTCTCCAGCCACGCCCGCTCCCACCTGCGCCAGATGGGCATCACCGAGTGGTCTGTCAACGGCTCCCCTATCGACACCCTGAGGGAGGTTATGCGCAAGAGAGGGGCGGGCACCTCCTCGCACTCAGATCAGGGAGTGAAGAAGGAGTTGAGCCAGGGAGCCAGCAGCCCCCCCTGGGAGAGCATGGGAGGCGCCAGCACTACAGAGGGTTCAGGCTACCAGTCGTCCAAATTCCGTAAATCTCCTCTTAGTTTGCTGCAGTCAGGCTCCGGGCTCCATAAGCAGGGCCTGGGGTCTGTGACCTCCCCTGCTGCCCCACCAGCAGGGAAGTTTTTCAGGATGTCCTCACTCGGGAAGAGGCCCCTGTCAGAGGAGGCGCAGCCGGTGGAGACTCCCCACTCATCACCACATCAGTTTAAACATTTCTCACCTCTGCCACGTGATTTCTCCTTCAAAAGAAAAGTGTCCCCAGACAAACACAGACACCAGGGTGAGTCAATCCCAGGCTTTTGTTTTTCTGTTGTTACTCTGCATTTCTCCAGTCTTGGTAGTTAACCCCTCTCTGGTCCTGTTCAGATCCCAGCTGTGAGCTGTGTGGCTTCTACTTTGAGAACCGCAAGGCTCTGGCCAGCCACGCGCGAGCCCACCTGCGGCAGTTTGGCGTGACCGAGTGGTGTGTAAATGGGTCCCCTATCGAGACGCTCAGCGCTTGGATACGCAGCAGGCCGCAGAAGGTGTTGGAGATGCACCGCAGCTACATGCAGGGGAACCGCTCCACCCTCAAGAAGGTGAGGAGAGGCAGTCAGCTCACTGTAGGATGATATCTCAGGCCAGTGGTATTTCCTCAGAGGTATCTCTGGTCTGGGACACTTCAGCAAAGCCTAATGTTGGGATGGTGAATGGTTTTGCTTCTCCGCAAATACCAGTGGAAGAACCTGAGCCTCCAACAAAGCTGAGCCAACACCTTCTCACCCCACGGCTTCAAATACTGACGCTTTGTCAAGCTGCTTTCTCGTACAGATGCTAAAGATACTTGGCAAAGCATCGGCAAACAGGTTGGTTTTATGCACTGAAATTAGGTGGCTTGGTTTAAGAAAAGACCGACTTGGGTAAAAATGCTCATCGGAAAAAAGACGTCTTTTTACAGTGGAATCAAACACCTCTCTGCTGTGGGAGAGTCAGCTGATTTGTGCACGGATGGATTCTCAGACAGGCCTACTGGGCACAGGCCCAAGGGCTTGAGAGGTTAAGGGGTCTGGGCTAGAAACGCTGGATGAAATGAGGGTTCACATTTCCTGTTTCAATCCTAGAAATCATTTAAAAAATGACCATGAAGGGACACAGAACTATCCAAATGAGATGGAGATGCAAGCCTACCATAAAGAGAGGCAGAACAACAATAAAGACACAAAACGACTGATGGTCCTATATACAGTACAAGGGGTGGGGGCCCGTTTGTGCCCGTTAGGTCCATTTTCTTACACTGCATCCATGGATTTGTGACTGTCCGACTGCTGCGTCAATATTGAAGTCGGCACACCAATAACGCCAAAGGCTCTTGACAAAGCATCAGTGTGTGACGCTCTGAGGATGAGAACGGGCTGGCCTCCAAAGCTGAGCAGCAGCACAATAAAAGATCATAAGCCACTGCTTCCCCGGTGTCTCTGAAGAGGCGTCACGCCTGGAGGTGTAACACGCCTCGGCTGGTGGCGCGACAGACATTTTGTGTCTGGGAAAGCTTCAGATGTGTTGTCTAACAGCTTTGAGCCTTACTGTAGATCCTGTGTCTTTACACCCAGCAGAATCACTGTGGGGACAGATGCCAGAACAACTCCGCTATTGACTTGATAGTTGCCATAGTAACCAGGGTGCCTGCAGCTTATGTTTCATCTCCAGATAAATTATGGCGTGCTGCTGATAGAAGAAAATGTATGGGTTTCTTCTTCTTTTTTTTCCCCCTCCTGAATTAGTTTCTGGTACATTTGCGTCACTGTTGCGCCTTTTCCCCGAGCTGTGCTGCGACACATACAGAACAGATTACCTTTTAAATGTCCTTGTAATCATATTGTAAAGGTTTGTATTCACACTGGAGAAATGAGCCCAGCTAAGCTGCATGTACTGACTGTTACGTCTGCATCCACGGGCCAAGTAATGGCTGGCATGATCAGTTTTTCATTTCTAGGCTATTATTGTTTAGTCGGGTCAGAAATTTAAACTCACTGAATTAATAAAATACTGGAGAAATCTTAAAACCTGGTCATTCTCAGTCAAGTTCTGGAGCATTTCAAGGCCTTCGGAATGAACTGCCTGTTATGATGCAGTCATTATGAAATCAGGATCTCATAATTACAGGGTCTTGTTTCATAATTAGCAGAGTCAGCATTTCTCATGCAACGCGTTTCCAGAATACCTTAAACTCAACATTAACATTTAGACTCTATAATAGGTCATTAGAAAGCCAAATTAAACATTCCAAAAAGAGTTTTTAATCACCTGGGTGACACTAGCAGCCTGCTAGCTTAGATTAGCACATAGGTCACTTCACCTGGCCAACGAGCAGCCCCGCACTCGTCACCTCCAAAGGCCACGTCATATTGACGCTTCAGTTTTTGTCTGGATTAAACAAAGCGTAGCGTGTTAACTAGCTGATTTTCTTACTTTTGGACAGTGCTATGCCGGCTGCCCCTGCTTCTCTGTGCTAAGCTAACCAGCTGCTTCATGGTCACAGCACACACACGTTCTCAGTATTAATGAAGACGTTCTGCTGTTGCACACGCTGCTAGAACTACTTGTGCTTAATGTAGTGTCGCCATAATTCCACAGGGATGTGTTAGTTTCAAGCTAATAAGACTGCTCATGTGTTTCCATCTTTCAGAAGAGCAGTTCACCTCTGAGGGCCTCTGAAGATTCTGATGATGTCCTCCCTGTCTCACCACAGAAGGCTTCTTCTTCTTCTTCCTCCTCCTCCTCCCAGTGGTCTTCTTCTCTGGCTTTAAGCCTGGTGCGACCACTGAGCCGTGAGGTCAGCCAGGGCTCTTCCAAGGCTGCGGAGAGTGAAGCCGGCACCAACCCGCAGTCCACCCCCATCAGGCCCGGCCGCAGCAGTCCTGGCGTCTCGCGGCTCGCCAGCGACCTCCCGCTTCAAGCACAGGTGGCTCGCAGTGAACTCAATGTCCGCCTGCCCAGAGGTATGTGGGGGCACAGCACTCGGTCATAAACCCACACTTTTCCGCTTATGGCTTTGTTAGTTGTCGGCTTCTGAGAAGAACATTTCAGTTGTTTGACTGAAAACCTTTAACCGATGAGGGGGGCCGACTGCTTTTAGCCTAGCATCCATCAGTTTGGCCCAGTCTGGATTTTGTACACACATTAAAGGTCCCCAGCAGGTAAATCTTTGTATAGCGCCACCATGAGTTTGGTGGAGTGGATCAGTGTGAAGCCTGGCTTCTACACTCTTGTTCCCTTCAGGATGAATTGCGGGAACTTTGGAGATCCTCTAAGTTTCAGCGAGCCCCATTGTCAGGTCACATTTTCAGAGCTAGTGACGCTCCGGTCAGCCTCGGCTGCACATGCTTGGTGCTTATCGTAGACGCCTCACTCGGTTTGTGAGGTTCTATCCGTGATAGTGAACATAGTAAGTTTTAAACCTGCTAAACGTTAGCATGGTAGCCTTGTCACTGTGAGCACTGACAGACCTTTGTGCTGCTGGCATGGCAGTAACACAGTCAGTGGGATACTTCAGTTGCAGGAGTCCGTTATGCTAAAGGAGAAAAAGAAACCCTGACAGTGAGGGTTTCATCTAGGGAAATGTTCAGAGCCACAGCACCATGCAAGCCTTTGTTTTCAGTGACACCGAGTTATCGTTTATGCTTTGACACTGAATTGTCTTCTCATTTTCTTTGAAAGTTAGAGAAAGGGCCACATTTTGACATGAGATGTACTGAAGAACCTTTTGTTCAAGCACACAATTAAGTTAAAATACATCTGCTGGGTCAGAAAGCAAGAACCGCCTTCTCGGCTTCCGCTGACTGAATGACCTCTGCAGCAGCACTGGACACGTACAGTGATACATTTCTGTGCAGACCCACTTTGCACCAACCCTGTTTGTTGCCTCCTCCTCTCGCTAAGGTTTCGAGCGTCGGCCCTTGAAGCACCCGTCCTGTCCAGATGGACCAGAGAGGGACAGCGGTCCTCCTAAGCCCCCACGCACAGGCACCGTCCCTGCCTTGGTGCCCAAACCCCCCTCGTACCCACTGGTCAAACTGGTGGGCAAGTTCTACACCCTGAAGTGCCGGTGAGTGAAAGCATTGCAGGGCCCAAGAGACTGTGTTCAGGGACCTGATGAGACAGCAGCTATTACAAAAGCTCTGTGGCTGAGTTTTAAATAGTCCCTTAATCCCTAAGCAGCCGTGGCCACCCCCACTGCCTGCCGAGCAGTACTCCACTTTTAGTTGCTAATGCACTGTGTTGAGAATAGTGAACCGTTTGGGATTTTAGGCAACATGAATGAGCATTAGAGCTGCAGTAGGAAAGCTTTGAGAGAATTGACTGCTCCTGAGGGAGGCAACGAATTTAACAGCGTCTGAGCTGGAAAACGGTGATTTGCTCCTTCTACACTACGACTGAGCTGCTCAAGGGTCTCTGGCTTTTGTTCACAGTGAGGCTAAACTGGAGTCAGACTGACAGTAGTAATGCAGGTGTTGTCACAAGGTGGTGGGCGGGGCTAATTTACTTTGACAACACAGGGTGGAGAAACTGGAAAACTGGAATAACAACAGGGGGCTGTAGGCAGCAGAGGGTCATGGAGGGGGGGTGTAGCTGAGAGACACCATGTCCTGTCCCACTGTCACTGGGGTTACCAGACAATGTGTTCTTCTGTCTGCGCCAGGTTCTGTGAGGTGGAGTTCCATGGTCCGCTGTCGGTGCAGGAGGACTGGATCAGACACCTCCAGCAGCACATCCTCAAGATGAACTACAACAAGCCTGCTGCTCCCAGAGCGGTCTCCGCTGACCCCCCTGCCTCGACTGGCAATCCAGCCCCGGTCCAGGCCTCTGCTCCAGCCTCTACCTCCAGTACCACCTCTGCCACACCTGGCCTCAGCGCCACAGCTCCTAGCAGCCGCTCCCCCACTCCTCTGGCCGAGCGCGCTCCCACCGTCACTGCCACAGAGATAGTAAAGGTCTCAGAGCAGCAGCCCCCCTCGACTCCGACTCCTGTTCCCCTCACTAGCCAGACGGTGTGAGCTCCTGTTCACCACCCACGAGCAGTTCACCCCTTCAGTTTTCACCTGCCTTATGTTTTTCCATCTGTTTCTTTCCTTGTTGTTGAAGAGAAGGGTTTCTCTCTGAAGCCCAGGCAGCTTTGAAGCAGCGTTCTAGACTTTAAGTTCCGTTACCGTGGGAACGAAGCTCTCTGGTGTTAGTGGGAACAGTCCGAGGTTCTGAGGAGAGGTGGGCCCATGTTTTGTGTTCACCTTGTTTATACTGAATGTGCAGGTGTTGACATGGAATGTTGCTCTACGTCTCCCCCCAGTCTCTACGTCTCCCCCCAGTCACTGGGTGATTTTACTGACACCCCCTATCAGTCTATTACCCCCAGTCCACCCTGTGAGACTTTGGCCTTTTCTGTCTGCACACTGGCAGTGCTGGCCTCAGCCTCGCACATAGAGGTCCTCACGGAGACAAAGTGACATTTCTAATCACGACAGTCTCACCGAGACTTTAAACTTGTGGTAACACTTAGTGTTAACGAAAAAGCACTTTGAACACTGACAGTGTCACTCAGCACTTACTGAAGCATGCACTGACAGCAGCTTCATGAAGCATTCACACCAGTTCGCTCTGTGCAGGTGTGGATTTCATTTGACCCATCGGTCTACACTTAGCAACCCATAATATCAACGTGAAAAAATGTTGACACACTTTGTAAAGCTATTAAAAATCACACATCTCTCAAACAAACACAGGTACTTGTAGAAGCCCCTCTGGCAGCAGCTTCCAGCCTGATCCCATTCCTCCTGGCAGATCTCAGTCACACCATCGTCACATCTCTCGACAGATGTTCCAGAGCCAGGGCTACCCACAGAAAGGTAGAGAGAGAGAGAGAGAGAGAGAGAGAGGACACACGACAGTTAGTGACGCGTAGCGGTGGCATATAAGAATAAAACAGAGGGGGAGGGGAGGTGTTGGACTGGCTGGAGTCCTCAGTGACTGGCCCTGAAGCTGCTGCAGCATTGTTACAGGTTACCGAGTGTAGACCCATGGGCCAAAGTGGCAGTTGGACCCATTTAACGTAAATCAACAACACAAAAAATGTGCAGAGAGTGGCTGAAAACTTAGTGAAGTTACTGTGAATGTGTGGAAGGTGAGGAAAACAAACTCCACCTGGTTAGAGAAGCAAGAAGTGGGAGCACACCCAAAAAGGGAAGACCCCCCCCGTTAACTTTATAATGCAACACTTTCCCAAAATACACATCTGCTGGAACGTAGCTTACAGCACCTGCTGCTACGTTCTGTGCACATTCATACACAAACGTCGGCCCCTTGCTGATGTCACTAATCCCCAGGCTGGTGTTGTGTTGAAGTGGGGCCTTAGAAAAGTTCCACCTTTCGTTTCCGTTCAGTGTTGCCATTTTCTTCCTGCCTTTCTCGATGTAACCAAATTCTTATTTATTTATTTTCATGCATCTGAATGTGGTAAGCTAGGTCATGGAATGTTTCAAAAATAGGTCAGCGGTGCACTTTGACATGGTGCACAGTTTGTGTGTGTGTTAGTTTCTGCACATATAGAGCAGTTGTGCATTTGTTTCCCATTTTAAAGTGGAAGAAGTCAAACTGCTCCTCGTTGGCTCAGAGTGAACAGTGTGGGAGCCTGTCTGTGCATAGTCTGGTCAGGACATCCGTCGTCGTGTTGGGATGTGCCAAAGCGTCTGTTTACTTCCTCGCCTTGCCTCTGTAGAAGCTGTTTACATCGGACCTGATGCTGGAGCACAGAGGCTCCACGCTGAACAGTGGACCGAACCAGCAGCGATCTGCATCCACCATGTGCACCGTCCAGCCCCTCCAGTTTGAAAGACTCGGGCTCCTGGGGTGGCATCATGGGACTCGTGTTGTTACTGTAGGGTTGGATGATTGCAGACTTGATTTGCAGGCCGGGCCGTCAGCCCCCGGTCCAAACCCAGAGACTGTGAGGCCGAGGTCTCGCTCTGGTTCCTTCCGCGTTGCTTCAGAGCGTGTCCATATCAACCTAGAGCTGAAGCAATAACTAAAGGGTCCACGTAGGCTGACGACCTTTTAACGTTTGTCCCAGTGTTTGAACTATGACTGTTTGACCCAAACGATACCCCACCCCTTTTATGGAGCATAGATACACACTATATAACTACATGTACTTAACACTGTTGATGCTAGTAGAGCCATCAGCAGTTCTATTAGCAAGGTAGTTAAAAAACAAGTGATCTTATTTCCTCTATTGTGATTTGACTTCAGCTCTGATGCTCTGTATTTTTTATTGCTCTGTGCATTTCTGTATTTGCAGTCCTGCAAGGTGAATCTTAGAGTATTTTTTATTTTTATCTTAGTCTCTCCAAGCTGAATCTCTGGTGCTGGTGAGAATGGTGGTGTTGGTCGGGAGCCGGTGAGTGACTGAACATGAGGAAGACATTTTAATGTCACGTCCTGGTATCAAAGGACGCTAATAATAATAAACCATTGTTAAAGGGGAGCACGGTGCCCTGTGATGACATGTGAGCCTCACTCTGCCGGTGCTGTGGCTGTGTTTCTGTGTGAGGTGTTCCCTTTTGAGATTACCTGAACACGCCTCAGCTGGTGTAACTGGCTGTACTGTGTGTGTGTGTGTGTGTGTGTGTGCATGCGAGAGAGAGAGAGATTGTGTCTGAGTGTGTAAAAGGACAGTGGGGTGACAGTGAGGATTTAAGAAGAAAAAGATGCAGTTGAGGAAAGAACTGTACTGTACACAAAGGGTTAAGTTTTAAGTGAACGAACTCCAGAACAAACAATAAATGTGATTTCAATTTCAGACACTGAACTGTGCCCTTTATTGTGTCATTAAAGATACAACACACACAGATGGTGACAAAGTAAAGGAACCTCCTGACCAACTGAGCAGAGACCCAACCAGCAGGGTCACTGATCAATCAGCTGATCATCGTCCTGATGACCTGATTGATCTGTTTATCCCCAGAATGTCAGACACGAGGGAAAAGTCCCACTGTGACTCTCCAGAGCCAAAGGTGACCAGAACATTGGTTTGGAAGGAGGAGCTTTCCTCCCTCCGACAGAGGAGACCTGACGCTGACACTATCTTTGCACTTTGATGTGCATCCGGCTTTGAGCAAAGCCTTTGGTCTTAACGGTTTCTGGCCACTAGGTGGAGGTACAACACTAGCTTTGGGTTTCTTTAATTTGAAGTGGACACAACCTGAACACAGCAGGGAAAAGCAGACAGTTGGGACCTTAGGTGACCCCAGTGTGCAAACTGTCTGGCTGCACCACGCGGCATGAGCATCAAAATAAAACACCGCTGAGGTGTCTCCTCCTTAAAGTCAACAGGACTTTAAGAGACAGTGAGTTTGCTCTGCACAGGTGAAACTGGCTTCAACAGCAACAAAGATGTGAACACTGAACAGTTTTGACTGGATGCACTCCACATAAATTGCATGTAAATGCATTTAGGACACGTACAAAGGTTTGCAACAGTTGTTCCTTAAACCTGGAGCAACAGGTCTTTGGCCACTTGGGACTCCCCCTCGTGTAGCTCTGGTTTTGGCTCTGTGTGTCTGCCTGCAGGGCATTTAGTGTACAGTACTGTTGGGATTCTTTTCCACAATGCATTCATTGATAACATGTGGTTCAGACCCCATTCTTTTTATGTAAATGATTGATTAAGGGTGTGTTTATATCTATTTTGTGACTAAAAGTGGGAGTGGACCAAAGCTTGTACACTTATAAAACAGAACCAGGTGCATTGTAGCTTTATAAATCTGACAAAAAGAATGCATACACTCACTTTTCTCTTCATGCGTACACATAGTTTTAGTCATGAATCTACCCAGAGTAGGTGCACCTGGCTGGAGGAGTCCCGTGACTCTGTTTCCGTGTTGTTTTACTTGGACATGCAGCTCCCACACCCACCCAAGAGCACAGGGCTATGTGGTGTTCCTACAAACATCTGTGTGGATTCTTATTCCCTTCAGTCCAGTCAGCGATGGGAAACTCACTAAGACAACAGTGTGGAGGAGTGAGGGTCTGAACAGTGGGTCCACTGCAGCAGCACCAAAACAGGACTAAAGAAAAACTGCTTTGTGCTAAAACAAAGACAAAGAAAATTCACCTACCCATCCAGATCGGTGAGAAGTTTCTTTTTGTTCTCAAACTGTTACATCAGCCCAGATGTTGCAGCTGAGCAGCATCCGACAGTTTCACCTCCGGTTCTTCTGAGTGTCAATCAACTGACCAGCAACAGGTGAAACCAGGTGGCTACCTGGAATCAGCCACTGCTGGAAAGTAACTAATTACTTTTACTGAAGTACTGTACTTAAGTACAATTTTGAGGTATTTGTACTGTACCTGCTGCTTCATCCTGTGGCTTCACCACATGCCAGAGACAAACCGTCTACTTTTTACTCCACTACATGTACCTGATAACTTCCGGGGTTGCTGAGGTAGTTAAGGAACTCCTTGGGGGCAAGGCTCCGGGGGTGGATGAAATCCTCCCTGAGTTTCTCAAGTCTCTGGATGTTGTGGGGCTGTCTTGGCTGACACGCCTCTGCAGCATTGCGTGGAGTTCGGGGATGGTGCCTCTGGTTTGGCAGACCGGGTGGTGGTCCCTCTTTTCAAGAAGGGGGACCAGAGAGTGTGTTCCAACTATAGGGGAATCACACCCCTTAGCCTCTCTGGGAAAGTCTATGTCAGGGTACTGGAGAGGAGAATCCGACCGATAGTCAAAGCTCGGATTGAAGAGGAACTGTGCAGTTTTCGCCCCGGCCGTGGAACACTGGACCAGCTCTATACCCTCACTAGGGTAATGGAAGGTTCATGGGAATTTGCCCAACCAGTCTACATGTGTTTTGTGAATCTGGAGAAGGCTGTGTTCCTCATGGCATCCTGTGGGAGGTACTTTGGGATTATGGGGTTCGGGGCTCATTGTTATGGGCTGTCCATTCCCTGTATGACCAGAGTAGGAGCTTGGTTCGTATTGCCGGCTGTAAGTCAAGTCAAAGTGTTTATTTGTCATATGCACAGTTAGGAAACGTGTTTCCCTGTACAATAAAATTCTTACTTTGCCGTCCACATGAATGCCACAAAATACAAATAAAATATAAAGTAGGTAAATAAGTAACACAAAGTTTAAGGCACTTTAAGCAGCAAATGCAGCAATATAATAAAAGAATATAATAAATGTATGTTGCATGGGAGCAGCATGTGCAGCAGTCAACAGTCAATGTGCAATTATGCATGTGCAAACTGAGAATATAAACAGTACATCACATATTTCCTGGTAATAAACTCCTCAGCTGTTTAGGAGTCTGATGGCAGAGGGAAAGAAAGAGTTTTTCAGTTTAGAGGTCCTGCATTTCACACTTCTGAACCTCCAGCCAGAGGGTAGGGACGTGAACAGTCCATGCTTGGGGTGGGTGGGATCTTTGAGGATGGAGGCAGCTTTCCTACGCACCCTGTGGTGGTAAATGCTCTGCAGAGAGGGCAGTGGAGTCCTGGTGATCTTCTCCACAGTCTTTACCACTCTCTGCAGGCGCTTGCGGTCCATAGCAGTAGTGCTGCAGCCGTCGTTGGGCCTTCTTGACCAGCTGTGTGGTGTTAAGTGTCCAAGTGAGGTCCTCACTGATGTGGACACCCAGGTATTTGAAGCTGCTCACCCTCTCCACTTCAAGCCCCTGGATGAACAGTGAGACCTGTTTCCGGTGCATGTTGGACTCTGCCAAGGCTGCCCTTTGTCACCAATTCTGTTCATTATTTTTATAGACAAAATTAGGTGCAGCCAGGGAACAGAGGGTGTCTGTTTTGGTGGCCACAGAATCTTGTTTCTGCTCTTTGTGGATGATGTGGTTCTGTTGGCTTCATCAGTTCAAGACCTATAGCGTGCAATGGAAGGGTTTGCACCGGAGTGTGAAGCAGTGAGGATGAGAATTAGCACCTCCAAATCCGAGGCCGTGGTTCTCAGTCAGAAAAAGGTGGACTGCTCTCTCCGGGTTGGGGGCGAGTTGCTCTCTCAAGTGGAGGAGTTTAAGTATTTCAGGGTCTTGTTCACGAGTGAGGGAAAAATGGAGGCAGGTTGACAGACAGATCGGTGCGGCATCCGCAGTAATGCAGCCTCTGTATCGGTCTGTTGTGGTGAAGAAGGAGCTGAGTCGTAAGGCAAAGCTCTCAATTTACCGGTCGATCTACGTTCCTACCCTCACTTATAGCCATAAACTTTGGATCATGACCGAAAGGATGAGATCGCAGATACAAGCGGCAGAAATGAGTTTCCTCCGGAGAGTGGCTGGGCGCACACTTAGGGATAGGGCGTGGAGCTCAGTCACCTGTGAGGAGCTCAGAGTAGATCCGCTACTCCTCCACGTTGAGCGGCACCAGTTGAGGTGCCTCGAGCACCTGTTTAGGATGCCCCCCTGGACACCTCCCTGGGGAGGTATGCCGGGCATGTCCCTTGGAGAGAAGGCCTCGGGGCAGACCCAGGACACGTTGGAGAGATTATGTGTCCCAGCTGTCCTGGGAATGCCTTGGGGTTCCTCCGGAGGAGCTAGAAGAGGTGTGTGGGGAGAGGGAAGTCTGGGAGGCTCTGCTCGGACTACTGACCCAGATCCAGATAAGGTGATGAAGATGGATGGATGGATACTTCTTCCACACTGTAATCAGAGGTGTCCTCAGTCCTGCCTCTCTGGAAACCTCACAAGACTCCTCACAACATTTAGCCCTGTAAGTTTAACCACCAGAATCTAAATCACATGTTCACATAAGTACAATGACAGATTGTACAAGTAAACCACTCTGTATGGACTGAGCACTGGACGTAACGTTAACAGTGTTAAGAAAACATCCCAGTGCAAAGAGCAGCCGTCGTCTACCTGAGCAAGTTCCTACTGATGTTCTGACATGTACCATCCAGATCTGGTTTCAGCAGAAACTCATGGCCTTTTCTCTTTGACCGATCATAGATGTGTATATTGTAATTAAAAGTTATGTGAGAAATGTTCCTGTGGTTCGAAATCATGCTTTGCTGCTGCAGGGTTCACAGGGCGACACCCAGGTCAGCTGAGCCACAGCACTTCCTGTCAGATGACAAGTGACA
>NW_018128172.1:572449-594946 GCF_001952655.1 Monopterus albus | reverse complement strand
CTCGCGCTGCAACGAGCTGTTTAATTAGGACATAAACAAAAACAGGCACGTTCCAAACAAAAAACAAGACAGCTGTTTAGGAAAGGTTCAACGTCAAACTCTGATCTTCAGCCAACAGACAATTGGTAATAGTCAGATTTCACCCAGAGGCTGCGTTATGACTGTGTGGCCTTTGTGCCAGAAATGGAAAGTGAAGACTCGTCAGACGCTCAGAAATGACACCAACACAACGTATAAACAGCTACATTCCTAAGTAAAATAGCTGCTCTGGAGAGTTTCACAGCAACTTTAATTCACTGCGGTCACCAGGTCACTGTGGTGGAAAAAATAGGAGTCGGGACAAGATGAAAGCAGGAAAAGATGCTGGAAGCCTTATCAAAGTAAGGCTCTGCTGGCAGAGCCAGACTGGACTTTGATGAACCAGCTTCCTGATTCTCATGATGTTAATCACAGTGTGTCAGAATAATTCATTCCGGCTGTTTCCTCAGAATCCTTGGCCTGTCAGCACGATCCCAGCAGGCAGCACGGCATCAGGCTTAGGTATCTGACCGGGATGACGTTAAAACAAAGCAACATGTCTGAGCTACATCAGAGCAATAGAAGAGATCTGTGCTGCTTGTTCCTGGCAGAGACATCCTCTGTCACCAGCCGCCTCTCCTTCTCCGACCTGTCCATGTGTTTTCCTTTGGTCCCTGATTCACACGGGTCACATCCGCTGCTTATGTGAGTTTACACAGGGTAATAAAAAATGAGACACAGCAGGGGCGGGGTTCGACAACACTTCATCAAATCTGAATTCTTTCAAATCTTTATGAAATCTGTTGGGGGGCGAGGTTCTCTTTATTGTCTCCCGTGGGAGAAATGAATTGGTTTTAAGAGTCACGCCATCACTGCCACAGCAAACAACAACAACACAACCTAAAAACATCACAACATGAATCACGACGCAATAAAAACAAGACAGCTTAGAAGGTGTGCTGTTTTATCATTTACAATTTTATCTCAATCTACTGTTTTGGTATGAAAATCAACATTTTTAATGTGACTGTTGGTCTTTGGTTCTTCTTACCATTGCTACCTCTGAGAGACGAGACAGTCCAAGTAACTTCAAAACAGTGCTGATTTATTCAAAGGATCACCTCCAACCTGCTCACAGGCAGATGTAAGATGAAAGACCCTGACCCCCCCAGGCCTATACATTATATCCCCTCGGTTGGGCTAGCCCCATACTACACAGAAACGTCAACCGAGACGTCTCTGTTACCAGCTTTACAGCTGGTCATAGCAGTAGTCAGAACATGAAGCAAATCAATGTGTGTGTCTGTTGATTAAGTGGTGTGTAGCTAAAAACATTCTCACAGACCTCTAGAACATGTCGTGACTTAAACATAAGAACATATTATGGCTAAGGCTACAGTTATACACGTCATAATAATAATATTAAACACCCTGTCTGCTGACAGTCATCAACTCTTCTCTCTAGTTATCCTTGACCAGATGTACCCTGTAGAAACTCCTAGGCATGACTAATCATTTAACAGTCTAACTAGACATCCTATCTCCACTAAACATTTCTAATACATAAAGTATCTATCCAATTTCTATCTGACTAAAAATACCTAACATGACCAAGTTTCAGAAATAGACTTCTGACAGCTGAAGAATTGGGTGTGAATTCACTGAGTTATGCTGATTTTAACTGTGGCTGCACCTCCTGCCTTCAGTCACGCATCAGGAGGCTTCCCTGTACCAACATGGCGGCCGCAGCGAACAGCTACTGAAGAATGTATGTACAAATATCTACAGTTAGCAAGGAGCAAAACACAGGTAGCCCTGACATGATGTCATTGTAGCTGGAGACATTTGTTTTGACCAGGCACTGGATTTTTCTTATCGTGAAACAGAAAGAAATGAAAGACTGACAGGTAGTGGAGTTTTAATTTGGGCTTCACTGGAGTTAGCAGCTAGCTTATGTAGTGAGCTTGTGGAAGATAGAGGGGAAACGGAAACATTTTGCAACACCAAAACAAAAGAAACACAAACAGATATTCTTGCTTCAGCGAGATAAAAGTTTTACTTTATAAATAAAATCTGGTTTCAAACAACATACTATATGCTTGAGGCCATTATTCAGCTAATTCAGCTGTGTGGTCTTTATGTTTATTTATTGAGCATTCCTTAAATACAATTACAACAGCATAATTTTTTTAATGCAAAACTTGATCTGTGCTCATTGAAAGTAGAAACGCACTGAAACAAGAATTTCATTGTCAGCCTCACAGAAACATAATTAGGTAAACAAGAAGATTGTAACCTTGTAAACCTTTGTAAAGTCAACCAGAGCGGTCAGACGTTGAGAAAAATTAAACTCTAGTGCATCGTGTTGCCTCTATAATTGGCATTTCACTGTATTTTTTACAGTGCAGGAAAGAGAGGGGAAGGTGAGGACATGCATCAGACACACCTGTGAGCTGGGGGAGGGGGGAGACGGTGTGTTTCCCTGAAGAGGAAACCTGCCCCCCAGCGCAGGGGGTCTGGACTCACACACATTATGGTGAGGACACCACATTCACTGATTCTTTCAACCACATCTCTGTTCATTCTTTAGTCTGCAGTCAGTGAAAGTCTTTGAATCGTAATAGTAATATAACCGTGTGCAGACTGATCCTCCAGGTCAAACTGACTGAAGGCCGTGAAACTGCCTCACATGTCCAATGAGACAATAGTGGGATGTCTTCGCAGGTCAGTCCTCTGTGATCAGCTCGGCTCTCATTCCATTTCACATCCATTTTTGGTCTGAGGATCAGAGTTAATCCCACATTTAAAGTGGTTTGTGCTCACATGAATCCAGCAACCCACACAAGAGGATTAAATGTCTTGACTGATGGATCCAAATATTTGAATAAGTTAATTTGTGGAAGGATCCACTCTGGACCTTTTGGGCCTCCTGCACCTTGATACTGCCACATTTTCTTCTTGACAGTTGTTCTGAGTCTTCAGTGAAGCCAATCCAGAGGGAACTGAGAGTGAAAACAGGAGGAGTCCATATCCCTGTGTGGAGATCACACAGTTCCTGTGGCGCTGGGGATCAAGGAGCTGATCTGGACCCCAGCGCCAGAGGAACATCCCACCTGCACCTGTTGTTAGCCGACAAAGTTCCACACACAGATCTGAGAAAACGAGAAACATCAGTATTTTAGACCATTGTTTAAAACCCTTCTGGCCAGACGTTCACATAGTAAGCAGTTTGCTAGCAGGGACCAGTGATAATGAAAATGTTTTCTGTGCACACTTGCAAGTACATTTAACAGTCACACGATGTTCCACTTTAGTAAAATCCAGTGGGCCTCTGCCAGGTTGCTGAAGTCGGCTAATATCCGACATCTGGAGAGGTGAATGATGATCGATCCCTGAGCAGCGTGATGAAGAAATGCATTAGCAGCCTTTGATTCTCTGTTAATGACACTTATTCCATTACTCAGAGCTCTGAGTCACCCACGGCCCTTGGCCCTGTGTAAATGAGGCTGGGACAGTTAGTGGGAGACGTCCCATTACCGTCATTACTATTTCAAGCATCAGGTGACTTTCTGGATTCAGGATCATAAATTTTAAATAATAATGTGTTCAGCAGCTCTTTGCTTAGCTGGTTTTCACTGGCAGTGCTGATGCTGTTGTTAAGATTTACTGTTTTGTCTGTTGCAGCCTGTTTTCTGAACTGATTAATGGCTAATGTTTAACAGAAGATATATTATAAGAATACAGTATAATGCTTATGGACTGTAGTTTGGGGGAAAGAGGCTTTGGAGGTCCTGGGCACCGGAAAACCCCCAAAAACTGTTATTACATTTATCGTGTGGCACCAATAAACACTAACAATTGTCTCAGGGCACTTTTCATATTCAGACCTGGACCTTTCACTATTAAAAAAAACCCCAACAACCCCCCCTGAGTAGCACTTGGCAGCAGCAGGGAGGAAAAATTCCTTTTACTGAAAGAAACCTCCGACAGACGCCGGCTCTCAGTGGGCGGCCTTCTGCCTTGACCGGTTGAGGTGAGTGGACACAGGAGAGAGAGAAGAAGAAAAGTGTCAGGACACAATGAACATAAAGCAACAAAGAGATGGAGCAGACTTAGTGAAGTGATTAATAGTGGCTGGAACAAAGAAGAAGACTGGTATTATGCAGTGGAGACAGCCTGAAGGGCATCTCTGTGTGCTATCTGTTGGCACGGTGCTAGGGAAGCCCACGAGGCTGTTCCCCGGCCACTCAAAGAAAGGAAGAAGACAGACAGTATCTCGGAACCAGTAAGTTAGGGAAAATTAGCAGGTAGCCGGGTCCCTGGTGAAGAAGAGAAGACGGACAAGCAAAACGAGGTGAGAGACCACAAGGACAGCAGGCGATCCATGTTACGAGAAAGCGGAAGACTAATTTGAACGGGTGGTTTAAATGTAATGAGGGACGGAAGTGGTGCTCGTTCAGGAGTGGTCCCACTCCTGAACTTCAGATTGATCCATAATGTGGAAATAAAGGTACATTGTTTGTTTGGGTCCATTAAACGTTGCTGTGATGGGCCCCACCACTGTCAGTGGGTGATGTTTCACCCTCACCTCCTAAGAAAATGAAGTTCTCTGGAAGGTTCTTGTTGTGCTTCACACCTCTGTGGCAGTCTGTCAGACACAGGCTGTTGTCTTCTGTAAAGCGTTCAGTGGAGAGAGATTTAAAGACATTATGAGGCTGGGAGCCACTCCACCCTGACAAACTGCAGCGTGGGCCACTTACAGACTGTTATCTAACAGCAAGCTTTCAGCTCTGTGGGCCAGTATTGATCTGTTTAGAGGCTCTCTGAAGTCTGGGGATGCATTAAGAAGAGGAGCTGCTCCAAGGATGGAAGGAAAACACAGTGAAACGTTCATTAGCCACCCAGAAGGCGGAGAGGAAGGAACACGACCATAGACTCATTGATCTGTGGTGAACGGACCACATCATGAAATCAGTGATACTCTGCTCAAACTCATTTTGGTTTAAATATGACTTTTGTGGTGTGACTTTTCCTGTTTCTACAGTTCCTCACATTTGAATCAGCCTCTGTTGCCAAGACAAAAGCATAATTAATGCTGAAGTGGCTATTGTATAATTTCACTGACTCACATCCTGTTACCAACATAATGCCAAATGGGAACACGGCAACGTCGCTGAAGCAAAGTAAAAATACAAGCGGTCAGATGATCAGTTTATCCGGATGATCCCATCAGTACAGAGGAAGAGCATCAGTACAGGAGGTAGAAGTTGGCCAGTTTGGATTTCTCAGCGTGCTGTATTGGTGTGCACTGGGCTGTCGTATGAACAATAGTCAGCAAATGTATAACAAGTTTGGATGATATTTTGATGCCTCTGCGCCTGAGGCAGCCGGGGCTGGAGGCGCGATGTCCTCAGGTCGTCCACCTTGAGCAGATTTCTTCGAATTTGGCAAAGGATGAACTCAATAGATTTTGGTGGTCAAAGGCGAAAGGTCACCGTATGCTCGTGTCTGTTCCATTCTGGTGAACTTGACTGGTTGTAATTCTGGTTTTTCTAAATGCTCTTCAGTACCAAAAATACAAGGTCAAAAGTACAAGAAACAGATATGCTGCTCTAACATTAGCAAGTCATGCTAACTAGCTTAGCACAAATGTTAGTTCATCACAGTACAGAAGCTGCTCCTTGACACTGTCAGTGAGGTTTTTCCCTCCCAGCGCCTCAGACGTGATGTGTCCATAGCAGTGTGAACAGACTAGGTGTCCTCAGACCAGGTGCCCATGTGCTCCTAGACCCAATTCCTCTTTGACCTCCAACTGTGTGAGCACCGTCAGAACGGTCAGATCAGAATTCGTGTGGTCGTTATAACGTCTCCTCCCCTGCTCATACAGCCTGTCGTCATCATTTGGCGTTGGCCCCTCACAGACCGATAACAATAAACATGGAGGAGAACGATGACAGCGACTGTTTATTACGCTGTATTGACAGACAAAATGGATAATTTCATCCCACCCGCTGATAAATCCTCTGTTTGGTGCCCTTTGGTTCAGTTAATGGTTTCCACTTGGGTCCTGAAAGCTTCTGATGTCTCAGCACCTGACACACATTTACACAGCTTTAAAAAAAAGATGTCCAGTCCACAGTACAGTTGAGACGGTCATTTAGTCCAACACATTTTGACCAGATTCAATCTTACAGATGGTTAACATAGTTTTTGGATTAGTTTTAACCGACTTGTTGTCACATGGAAGACAGAGACAGCGCCTGGCAGACTGGGGTGGAGGTTCCCAGTTTTAAAAAGGGGGACTAGAGAGTGTGCTCCAATTACTGGAGTATCACGGTACCTATGCCAGGGTGCTGGAAAGGAGACTCCGACCGACTGTAGAACCTCAGGAGGAACAATGTGGATTCTGTCCTGGTCGTGGAACAATGGACCAACTACAGCAGGGTCTCAGGTGGGATCTCATGGAGGGTACTTTGGGAGTATGAGGTACCAGGATTGTTGGTATGAGCCACCTGTTCTCTGTATAACTGGAGTGAGAGTTGTGTCCACATGCTCAGCAAGAGGGGGGGGGAGTGTCCAGTTTGGAGCCCTTAGAACTGCATCTCTGCTAATTGCTAATGATGTGGTTTTGCTGGCTTCATCAGACTGTGACCCCCAGCACGCACTGGGGCAGTTTACAGCCGAGAGTGAAGTGGCAGGGAGTCTGAGGCCATGGTCCTCTGCCCGAAAACGGTGGACTTTTCCATCTAAGTTGGAAGTTGCTTCCCCAAGTGAAGGAGTATAAGTATCTCAGGGTCTTGATCACAAGTGAGGGTAAAATCGAGCAAGAGATTGACAGGCGGATTATGGCAGCATCAGTAGTAATGCGGTCCATCACACAGACCATTGTGAAGAAGAATGAGCTGCGCCAAAAGACAAAGCTCTCAATGCACCAATTAGTCTATGCTCCAACCCTCATTTATGGCCATGAGCTGTGGGTAGTGACCAAAATAATAAGACTGAGTGGCTGAAATGAGTTTCCTTCATAGGGTGGCCGGCCTCAGCCTTAAAGACGGGGTGCGGAGCTTAGACATCCAGAAGGGACTTGGAGTAGAACCGCTGCTCCTTCACATTGAAAGGAGCTGGTTGAGGCGGTGTGTGCTGTGTTGATTCACAAGAGGAGGTAGCAGGAGAGGCCTGTTTGGTTTGGGGTGAGTACTGTGGCTCAAACAGAATGCTTGCTAGCTTAGCATGCTAAATCCCTCAAACATCTTGCTGTTAAAAGTGTGAGCACTGCTGGGTGTTTACTCTGAGTAATGTGAGAAGTCTGATGAATAGTGTTGCCTGCCACAGGGCCCAGCTGGTTTATGACATGCATCCCATAGTCGTGGAGACATTACAGTCTGGGTCAAAGGTGGTTGACCGACCAGTGCGCTGCCAGCGTGAGTAAAAACCATGACACCTAGTAATGATTCTTTTGAGACAATCAGGCAGACCTGCTCCTGTGCTAAGTAGAGGCTAGCAGGGTGTCATTTGCCTAATGCCTTTTAGATGAGGTAATACTTATCACACACCAGAGGAAGTCACCATCATAATCATTTACTGATGAAGCAGGCGGTGTTCAGGCAGGACCCCTGCAGCAATGCTGCTTAAAGAGCTCAGATATGAGAATGCACTGGGCTGTTTTCCAAAGCTGTTCAGAAACCACACAGAGAGAAGTCTGGAGGACTGTAACCTGGGGGAAAATAACACATTCAAACAAACCACTGAATCACAGTCCAGCATAAACATGACCTGACTTGACAACCCCACAGGAATCCCTCACTCTGGCGATGTGGAAGGGAGCCATCCATCCATCGTGGTCTGTACGGAATCTAAACAAAGTCGAACGCTGAGCTTTTCCCTGCAGGATTAAACCCAGCCAGCAGCCTGAAACATGGACTTGCTTTGTGTTCAGCTGTAGCAGACTCCTTTTTTAGCTGCATGTCTGGTTCTGTCATGATTTTGAATAGAGGGAGAGTCTCTCTGCTCCGGCTCATTTCAACACCCTGAGCTGTGTGTGCCAAGTAGAAGCATCGCTGTGAAATAAGTGGAGATCATCCAGAAGAGGAGAGATCATTTACTGCTTTTCAGATCATTTCAATTTGATGTTCCTAAGTTTCATAGAAGACAAGTGCATTCTTAAGTGCTACAACCTCATTTTATGAGGCCAGGGGAGACGGGAGCTAAACCGCAGGCTGCTAACAATAAACACTTCAGACACACACCGGAGTGCACCTCACTTCATGGGCTTCCTGGTGCAGCACTAGAGCTCAGAGTTACTAACAGGATGTCCGGTGAGAGAGATTCACAGACGTGTCCAGAGATAAACAAGGGAGGGTCTGAGTTGTCACTCAACACCTCTTTACTTTGGCCAGTGGAGCTCAGTGGAGGACTCTGTCTCCACAGCCTTGAGCCAAGGATCACAGTTCTGAGGCTCCACTTGTGTCAAGACAAAGTAGAAGAAATACAAATGAAGGAAAAGGAACTAAATTTAGTGGAGACAAACATCTTAAAGCTGTTTGTTTTTGTCAGTGAAACAAGGCGTAAACAAAATATTAACATCACCTCAGGACAAAAGTATATGTATGTGTGTATTTTTTTACAGCATGTAGTTGTGCATGCAGCTGCTTTAAAGGACAAGGTCTGTCATTTTCTATACTAACAGACACAAGAGTCAACAGACATATTGTTTTTAAATGTTGGCCCAGAGGCTCTGAGTAGCCAGAGCTCCTTACAGCATCAAACATGTCACCCAGTGCAATGGTGTGAACAACAGTCAAGGTCTATGGCACAGGCAAAAAGGCTGATGTAAGACTGACACACTGACAGGCATTAACAGGGAGTGCTGAAAATACTGTTACCATAGGAAACGACCGACTTTGTCCTTTAACCTTTATTTAGAGTCTGCAGCCTTCTGATCACAGGAAGTCTGGGCTATGTACAGTAGCCACGGACTCGAACATGCTTAGAAGAGGTGAATATTAACAACACTGAATATAAATCAGACTAGAATATTTTTAGTGACTAAAAATCAAATGACTTAAATTTGATGAAAACTAATAAATGAATCTGAATGAAAATCAGGTGAACACTGGATGAAAACACCAAGCTTGAAGCAAAGCAGTCAAGTTGGCAACAGCAAAACCAAAACAAGGAGCTAAAAGATGCTGAAACAAAGCACCAGACTGTCACACAGCCGCAGCCATCACCTCCCACCCACCGATCATGTGAGCTTGTTTGGTTGTCAAGTTGCATTGTGGGTATTCTCACAGACCAAATATTCAGTGTTTTTGTCATCTTGCATTGTTTCAACTGTAAAAAAATTATTTATGCAGTGAAACTCAACTTCAGCAATGGGCCGTTCTGGACTGGACCAGCACGAATCCTCCAATGAACAACTGCTGCATTTGTGTTTTCACTGAAACGTGGCCACACAGCAACGTCCAGGACGTGGACGTCCAACTGGGCGGGCTGACAAGGGCTCATCATTGCTGCAGATGGCGGTGGTGAACTGTGTTTCTATGAACAAAATGCTATGGTGGTGATGGCGCTCAGATTCACTGTCTGCAGAGGGAGCTCACACTGTTGTTCACACAGCAGTCAGCCTGTCAAGATCAGCAAACAGCTTCTTCATCGTCGCTGCCCACTTCCACTATGCAAAGCTCACGACTGGTTTGCAAAAACTCCACCAGCGTGTCACGTTTTCTGCAGGAGGAGAAAATATGCTGGAGTTTATTCATATCCAAGTCACCGCTGCTGACATCAGAGCAACTATGGTGGTTATATGCCAGTTCTGAGTTGCACTGAGGTCCATGATGCTTCATTTTCCTGCATCACGTGTGGAAACGGCAGTAAACGTGAACCAAGTCCTGAGCAGGAAGCAGAATGCACTCAGCTTTATTTATTTTTTTAACTGTCTGTTACCCGTATATCAACACTGCCATGTTGTTCCGAGTCCGACTCTCACAACAAATGAAGAAATAAGCTGAGAGACACTGAACTCCTACCAGTGGCTGTGGACAGTGAACGCACCACAGGTCCAACTCTGACGCCGTCGTGGGAAGAACTAGCGCAGATCAAATGATGGGTTTGAAACATACACCTGAGCTGTTTATGGAGTACATTCACATGTTAAGGATATGATGGCAGATCACATGTTCATTACAGAGGCCTAGCTTCTCTGTGCTGTGTGAACCCTTGCTCCCATGTTCCCTTATGTGGTCAGGCGGTGAGTCCACACAGCTGTGAGGCTTCACCGAAGGTGGCCTCCTCTTCTCCTCAAGACAAAGGGCTCTGCAGCCAACAAAACAAGACTCACTGGGACAGAAGCTGCTCACTGAATCACAAATTTCCTGTTCTGCCTTTTTTGGACGGTTCTTGTTGTCACACTGAAAAAGCTAAATCTGGACCAGCAATGGCCAAATAGAGAAGGGCCTGCAAACAGTGCATTTCAGTCTATTTACTGATTGGAACTAGACCAGGCAACACAACCAACTTAGGGAATAAAGAAAGATTTATCAAAATGTAAGCATACAGTCATGGCCAAACATACTGGAACCCCTGCTTAAGGCACCACTTCTCCCAGAAACTTCATATCACAAATTCTTTGGTATCCTCATGTTTATTTCTTTAGTTTGCATTGGAACAACACAAAAAGTTAAATCGGATCCAGTCCACACAGAACTCCAAGCATGGACTGGACAGGATTATCGACGCCCTCATCTTAATATTTGGCAGCCCACCCTCTGGACAAAGTAACTGAAATCAGTCTCTTCCTGTAACCACCAGTGAGTTCCTTCCACCTCTCTACTGGAGTTTTGGACCTCTCTTCTTTTGCCAGCTGCTCCAGGTCTGAGGTGTGAAGGCTTCCTTCTCCCAGCTGCTGTTCTCTCCACAGGCGTTCTATGGGGTTTAGACCTGGACTCGTTGCTGTCCAGCTCATTGTCTGAAACCATTTCTGGGGCTGTGTGAGGTCTGCTTTGGGTCATTGTCCTGCTGTGAGACCCATGACCTCTGACGGAGACCCAGCTTTCTGACACTGGGCCCTACACTGCCCCCAGAACTTGTTGGTAGTCTTCAGATGTCATAACGCCACACACACAGTCAAGACATCCAGAGGCTGAAGCAGCAAAGCGGCCCCAGAACATCAGTGACCCTCCACCGTGTCTGACTGTAGGGACCGTGTCCTTTTCTCTGAAGGCCTCGTTTCATTTTCTGACAACAGCTAAATACAACGAGTTCTGATGATTCTGAAAGCAGCGGGGTCTGGGCCTTCTACCGTAGCGTCCCTTGTCATTCAGATGGCGACAGATAGTGCTCATACTGTTGCAGCGTGTCCCTGCAGGTCAGCGTGGATCTCAGCCAATTCTCTGCTCTTCTTTCTTTTCTCCGTGCTCAGTGTGGTCCACGCCACATAAAGGCTGAGTCAGCGTTTCTCCATTTTAACTGGTTGCCAGTGGGATTTCTACGTTGCCAGCACCTGTTGGTTGCTACAGGTGAGTTTCATGACAAATTAAAGGAGCATCACAGGCTGGAAATACAACGAGTTCTGATGATTCTGAAGAGGTGTCAGTAATTCTGTCCCGTCCATGTTTGGAGTTCTGTGTCGACTGGATTTGGCTTTTTCTCTGCTTTTTGTGTTGTTCCAGTGCAAACCAAAGAAATAAACATGAGAACACCAAAGAATCTGGGACTGCAACAATTTTCTGGGAGAAGTGGTGGTTATCTGACCGGAAGGCAGCGGTGCCGATATATCTGGTCATGACTGTAGAACAGAAATAAGAGACCATTCACCGTGATAGCGAAGGTGTAGCAGTCGGGGATTTCATACAGTAAAAATATCACATAGGATAAGGATAATCACCTTTTTTTTTTGCAGCATCATTATTGAGGCTAAAATTGAACAGTTCAAAGTCACATTTGTGGCATTTGCTCTGTCTCTCATTGCAACATAGAAAGGATCCATTATGGAGCCATTAGTGTATGTAATTTGTTATTCCCAGCACGCCTCACGGCCTTGTCTTCTGCTCGGAAAAGAAGCCGAACACAGCATATGCTGTAACTACTGAGTCAACACCAGAGAGTGAACATGAAAAAGGCTGATTTTGATGATTTCTTACTGTATTGCCTTTTAAATCCTCTACCATGTGTCTTATGTTGTGGCAAAGTTGCCCTAAACTCCACTTGTGATTAAAGGTAGACACCCTTTTATTCAAGTTGTTTGCTCAAACTTTATTTAGACGTGATTTCAAGTTTGTGTTTTGCCAGTGAGAGTAGTGAGTCATGCTTTCTCCCTCCACAAACAGCAGCCCCCCCCAACAGCTGGCAGCAACCTAGCCTCATTAGGAAATTCATTTGTGTGCACTCCTGATGCTGCTGATAGGGAGGGAGGACAGAGTCAGTGCTTCCTTAAAATCAGACAGACGTGATGTCAGCTCCTTGAGACAGTCCTGATAATAATCACAGCTGGTATTCTCTTAATTTATATGCAATTTGACTTTGAAAGAAACCATAACATTACTCCCAGCAACAGTTTTACTGATCAGATACACGCCCACTGTTACAGCTAAGGAGTGAAAACATGTTGTGTTGCTTTTTGCTGCTGACTTTCTGCTTTAAACAGAACAACAGGACCAGAACCCTGTACTGGTGCAGTAGTTGTCTTGCATCCTGCCTTTTCCTGGGATCTGATATCTTCTTCACCTCAGCTTGCAGTGTAAAGGACAACTCTAAACCATTTATCTGCTCATGGTCTCGTTGTAAGTTGAACCTGGCTGCAGACAAGATGGCAGATCTCAGCAGGAACTAACTGGAAGTAGTTAACCTCAGCAGGTTATATTAGGTTTAGGGGTTCTGGGACAAGTTGACAGCTTCTGGATGAGTTTGACAATGTGCACATCTTGGTCACAATCTGCCATCTGGCCCTCATCAGGGACAGTGTGAGACACACTGTCCCTATTTCAGTTAGATCAGTGTGAGGCAAAAATCACTGATGGTTAAATTACAACTTCAAAGTGCAATTAAGCACCATCAAATGTCCAGTGAACCTTAAAACATCACGACCCGGCCCTGCAGCAACCTCAGCTGCCACGACAAGCACTCAGCAAGTGTGTGAGCTGATGGCGGCCTTACAGCTCATCACACAGCCCCCCACTTTCACTCCTTCACTTCCCTGGTTTAGATATGTAGCTCTTGGCCTTCTGTAAATCCAACAAAGCAAAGAGGACCCGGGAGTATGGCCCCATGTAGAGGGTCTGTTATATTTGGAGGTCAAGAGGATAGTGATTGGATGAATGATACATAAATAACAAATCAAAATGGCAGATGTGTCAGAGGGAGAGATCGTATCTTTCAGTGGTGTTAATGTTGTACTTGGTGCCAGATATGGACACACAGTGACCTCGCACAGCTGCCATTTGTGTGAGTTTCTGCACAATATCCATCATAACTCAGCCCATGTAAAGGCCCTTAATGTGACAGATTACTCAGGTCAGTTGCCAAGCACTGCAGGACTACGTGCACTGCAGCATATACAACAGTATATACCACACAAACTCAGCTGCGTCGGCCTCGGGTTGGGTTTAGGCCAAGCAACAAGCAGCCCACATTCACTATTGCTGTTAGTGTCTGGATGAGATTTGTGCAAAACAACACAGACAAACAGACTCTGCTGTGAACGAGGCCTTTATGAGAGCGTTGGACACGACTCTGGGGACCAGACTCAGCCCGTTCAAGCCACACTCTGACATGTGAATGAGCTCCTGGCCGTAACCTGGTGTACTCACAAACATTTCACTGTGAGTGAGTCTCACAGAACAGCACACCGGTGTGTGTTCAGTGGGAAGTGAAGCAACTCGCCTGTAAACCTTACATGGCTGCAGCAGTAAACAAATCAAGTCAGCACTGCACGCTACTGTTTTTAAATTCAGAATACAGACGCACATTCTTCTGAACAGACCCAAACTGAACGCAGCGTTCCTGCTTCTTTCCTGTTTTCTTGATATGTCCCATCACAGTTAAGCAAAGATTCTTGGTTAAACATAGACAGTGCATACTATAAATAGAATAACGTCTGGGTTATGTGGATGCTCATTTATGCAAAAAAGGAAAAATGCTTTTTTAAATCTTAATTATTAAACATTTAAATCTTCTGAAGTCATAACTCTGGAAAACAAAGTCAGAATCTTCAGCGTTTAGCTCATAATTATAAGATCCTTATTTAAAATTTGGCTTTTTCAAGGTCAAAGTGTTTATTTGTCATTTGCACAGTTAGGAAACCTGTTTCCCTGTACAATGAAATGTTTACTTTTTAAGTCATAATTTAAAAAAGATCAAGTCAAAACTGAAAACTACAAGGTCATTAGAGAAATGTAAACTTAAATATTGTTGTGATAATTAAAAATGTAATTATGATAATTATGGGCTATAGTTTTTATTTTCGTGAATGTTTTGAGGACATATAAATGAACAGTACAGTGTCTCATAAGAAACTTTTTATCTCATGTAAAATTCTGCTGTGGTTAGAAGTTCTCTGTCTGAGAAAGTCGACCGCCGTAGTCGCTCGGCCTGACCCGTCTGCGTCTCTGGGGGTTTCTTCATCGGTCTGCTTGTGCAGGTGAGTTTGATAAAACCCCAATGAAACCGTATGGCAGCCGAGTTCCTGTGTTGTGGGAAAAGGATCCCTCAGGGTGAATACATGACTCACAGAGGTGTGGTAGTGTGAAACAAATAAAGACTCCGGCACCACACGTTGTGCTGCCCGGGGGTGT
The DNA here is from genome assembly GCF_001952655.1 of Monopterus albus. Taxonomy (NCBI): domain Eukaryota; kingdom Metazoa; phylum Chordata; class Actinopteri; order Synbranchiformes; family Synbranchidae; genus Monopterus; species Monopterus albus. The sequence goes on along the minus strand of NW_018128172.1, from coordinate 580,139 downwards.
CGAGGTCATTGAACTCCCTGGATGTTTCTACAGGCAGTGAACATTTGCAGACTCGCTGTAAAGTGGGTAATTATACAGAGCTGGCTTCATTAGCTTTGACTCATGGCGCAGTGTGGACACAGAGGTTTGTGTCCTGACTGGACACAGCTGGGTTTTGGCACAACAGGCCCTTGTGTAGAGCTAACAGACCCCCCACCCTTCCTATGTGGAGCCATCAGTTGTTCGGCATGTCTTCAATGTTCTGCGTCTCTTTGTGAGACCTCTTGGTCTCCTGTGCGATCCATGATTATGACAGAAGAGGAGCCTCACCCTGGCTCCAGAGGCAAACAGGTGGGGGACAGGGATCAGTGCTGAGTGACTATCAGCTGACTATAGCCCAATATTACAAATCACCAGTTTGCCTCAGAGGGATTTATCTGTACAGCATGGGACACCCTCTGTCCTTATAGCTTCGAGCCAGATAAAGGAAACTCCTCAGAAAACCCTTTAATGAGAAACAAACAGAAGGAAGTTCAGGAAGAGCAGCCGAGGAGGACTCTCTTCTGGGACGGACACACAGGAAGTAGTCGCGGCTTGTACCAAAAACTTCACAGCGGTCCATCTGATAGTTGTGCAGATGGCTCAGCAGATTGTAAAGCCATGCTGCCACATGGCTAACATTCATGTGACCAAATTGACTCCGTTGTAAAACAGCCAGCCTTTTCTGCTCTAGTGAACTGGTTAGTGTTGTCAGACGAAATGAGACATGACAGAAAACACATTTTAACATGAGCTCAATATGCTAACTGCTCCAAAGCCTAAGGCTGTTTTCTGACTAATTAGATTAAAAGAAACTGTGAGTGACTGTGGACTTTGTGTCAACACTTGTTTCCGTGCTGAAGAAAGACTCAGCTTTTAGATTGAACTGACAAAACAGGAACACACGCAACTTCAGCCCGGTTGTGCAGATGATTTGAAAATGTATGGGTACCACAGAGGATGCCTGGGTCTTACATAACATGGTCCAGTGATTACTTTGTGGGTAGCACTCTTAGCTCTGCTAGCATGCTTTGCTATTGTGGCTGCTCGTCACACCAGCAAGAGCCTTGACTCCTCTGTGGAAACACTGAGGCAGGAGGGACTCGTCCAGCGGCACCAGACAGACAGTTTGGTCCCAAGTGAGGTTTCCTAAGGGACTGTCATTACACAACAGTGCACTTTTTAGAAATTTCCTGAAGCGGGACATGGTGTGACTTTGTTCTGTCCACATGATTTCCTGTTACTGTTTAATCCTCCCGTTTTCTGCCACTTGTCTGGGCCCATGTGATTAATATATTTCTTCTGTGTTACTTGGAATTGTATTTTTAGTTCCAAATTTTAAACATTTATTTAGCAATCATGGCTCCCATATATGCTGCTGGTGTTCCTTTGATTAGTTTGGTAGTGGAAAATGTACTAAACTGACAGAACACTGAGGATCATCATGAAGCTTTAAATAGTCAGATATTTGGAGGCAGGAGCTGGTGAAGATCAAAACCAGAGCTAAAAGGAGAGTGAATACTGGGATTAATATTTGTCAGGTTGCTCTGTGTCTGTTTGTAACATGTTTATTTTAAGCTGGTAAGAAGTTAGTTTGGAGTTTCCAGTTTGTTCAGCTGCCACCAAAAACCTGATGAAACTGCATCAAAAATCAGTTTGATTTATTGCTTTCTACTTACTAGAGAAGCTGCAGGGTCTGTCAGATGACTTCTCCATCGGGCTCCTCGGGTTTAAACCTCCACCGCTGTTCAACACGTGGACACAGTTTATATTATACTTTGGCATTTGTGGTTTGTTGTGTCTTACACATTCATATTCCTGTCTGAGTGTTTGCTTGACTCTGCCTCTATGCTCCAGTGAAGCTATCGCTGAGCTGATCAGTCTTTTGTCCAGTGTATGTAACGAATGGCAGCTACCTTGACTCACCTGAGGCAGCACCGTTTTGAAAAGGTCAGCCACAGAGAGACAAATGCATCAGTCTGTCCAGGTTCAGCCTGGCCTTTTCTGCACTCATGGTGAAGAGATACTGTATAATATAGGTTTATCAGTGCTGCAGTAAACCCTCCTTCAGTTTGTGTTCATTTTGTCTGCATGGGTGTGTATGCGCTATACGTGGTCTATGTATGTCCTGTGCAGGGTATATGTTACTCTAGGTTCCCATGCTCCTGTGGTTTTCTGGTCATCCCTTGAAAGCATCTCAGATATCCCATGTTTTGAACAAGCAGCTGCACAGGGGTTTTCTCTCAGGCCTGCAACACACCCCCGTACGACCCCTGTTGCTTTTTATTTTTTTTATCTTGTGCATGTTGTTTTTGTACGTGCAGGAAGGCACTGTGATACAGGAATTGTTTGGAAAAATAAAATCTGGATGAGTTTTGGGTCAAAGGAATCAGTCATTAGAGGCTAGGGGACTGGGGGAGGGCCCAGTCGGCCCGTCCTGTAATCACCTCGTGTGTAGTAGAGAAATCGTAATTCAAAAGTGGGTTTGACCCACATATGATCCTACATAAAACAATTATAGAGCACAAGTGCTTGTCCATCCCTTACTGGGTTCCACTATAAATATGCCAGAAAGATCAAGATACCAGTGAAGTTAAGTTAAAAAAAAAACAAACATGCACCAGTTCCAGAGAACTGACTCAATGTGCACACACACAGTTATTCTGCAGAGGTCAAAGATGGTCCTCAGAAAAGTAAAGCTCCCTCCTTGACCTCTCTCTGCACGGCCCCACTGCCAGGAAGGACAAGACCATCTGATATGACCGCGAGCTGTCAAGAAGCAGGGAGAACCTTTACAGGACTGAGTGGCCAGGGTGATAAGATATGCTGTCTTATTTTAAGTATCTAGTCCTACTTTACACAGAATATCCCCAATGAGCATGACATGCACAGTAGGAGAAAAATGGCTGGACTTAAAACACAGTAATTAATTACGAGGTTCTGCACAAACAGATCATGGAATGTTTGGGGCTGTGTTCTTACAGAAATGCAGAGTGGTGGGACAAACACACTGCAGTGTCAGGCCAAGCTGCCATGTTCTTCTGCTGCTGATTGGAGGATGTGACGCTGAGGCAGGCCTGTGTCATGAACTCCAGATCCACTTCCAGTAACTGGCTCTTATTTTTACCTGACACTTCCTGTTCCACCATAGCCTCACTCCCGGTCACTTTACCTTCATTACACCTGTGCATGCCCTTTTATAAGGAGCTGCCAGGTTGTCCTGACTGCGTGCTTGACTCTCCAGCCATTCAGTACCTGAGTTGTGCCTTTGTGCAACCGGACCAGTACTTTGGATTTGAACCTTGACTATGCTTCTGCCTTGCCCCTGTAGTACTGTGAGTCTTAGTATCTGGGTTGCTGGACTCTGTCTGCTATTGAACCAGGACTCCTGCCCGTGGAGGAGGAAGTGTTTTCTTCCCTCACTGACTTTGTCTACTGTCACCGTGCCTTGTCAGAGCTACACCACTACCAGCACCCATCCCTCTCCAGCTCATTAGCGTCTTGCTTACAATCTGTGACAGTGGTCTTTTAATCAGGTTCATCACTATTAGCGGTGTGTAGTTCTCGCACCTCACTGACAGTCTGTCACAATATCAGTATTGTAGTATGTAGGTTGGGCAAAAAAATGTGGAAATGAGGCCCCTGACACGGAGTTTAAGTGGCCCTGCAGGAACATGAGTCTTTTCCTGCAGATACCGGATTTCCATTGCACTGGGTGTTTGTACTGGGCCAGAGCAGATTCCTGGCCAATGAGGTGAGGCATTCGTCTGGTGAGTCCAGATGAAGGTGGTGCTCCTCGTGTATGAGGTGTCTCCGTTAGGTGAGGGGGGCTCTCGGACATGTTGCTTATTGCTGACATATGTTGCTGTCCTGTGCAGAGTACGACACAGATCCCCGGATGCTGAGGCCTAGTTACAGCTGTTTTGCCTGGTGGTTTGCCGTTTACGGTGCCAGTAAAAATATGTGATCGACATGGCCACACAATGAAATACCACTGGTGTGGAGCTGAGCCTGACAGCCTCTGAGCTGCACCGAGCAGCTGACAACTGTGAGCTGGTGCTTCCATGATGTCTACAGACAATAGCAGACAAGTGGAACGAGTGAATCAGTCACCTTTTCCTTTTAACCACACGTTAGTTCTGCATTTATATGGAAACCATCTGTCTAGAAAGAGTTTAAGGTCTAACCTGAACTCTAAATATAGCAAGTTATTCAGAAATGTTCAGGAGAAGAAATAAACAGGGCAGCTTGTTGTGTCACCAAAGAAAAGAATCAATGTCTTGTCTCACTTTTAAGGCCTTTTTCTGCTGCTGTATTGACATAAAATAAAAGGTCTGTCAAGCTAGTTTGCTCTCAGGCCGGGCAACCTGCTTCCTGCCTCCTGACCCTAACGATGCATCCTCTCAGCTCAGACTTTCCTTTTCATTCATGAACATAGGGCCCTTCCATTTAGCTCAGAGTAGGTGTTAACATTAGCCAGGCTCCAGATGTTACAGCACAACAGACAAGGGTGAATTAGCCCCAGCTAACACCGGGGCTCCACCTGCATCTGATGGCATGATGCTTTACACTCCTGCATGTACACCAAGACCTGCACAAACAGTGCACAACCTAGACTTGAACATGTGCTTTTAAAACACTTTTCTGAATAATGTTTTTTGAGGAATACACATTCATGCATGTCATGAGTGCAAGCGATCTAGTCCCTGCCCCGCTCAGTCAAACAAGTCAGTTTGATTCAGTTTTATTTGTATAGCACCAAATCACAACAACAGTCATCTCAGGACACCTTACAAAGTCAGGTCTAGACCTTACTATCACTATTATAGAAGAAACAAATCCACCTTGTGCAAGCACTTAGTGACAGCGGGGAGGATGTATTTCAACACACAGGTCCAGTGGGTGCATGAACAAAGAGCCATACTGTGCACGCTTGCACATAATTTTACAACAGAGTCCTTCCTCTGTTTTGACATTTGGTGACATAAGTGAAATAAGAAGGAGTGTTTCAGAGGATTGCACAGCTCCGGATTGTTTCTGCTCATCATCTGGTCCTGCAGTGGTTTGTATATCCATTCTGTTTGATCATCACAACATTATACTGGGTTTTTTTTTTATGTGCTTTCCCCCTCAGATGGTTCCTCCCTGGGGTGAAGCCTCCAGATATAACCCCTATTGGCCCCAGCAGCAGCAGCCTGGCCAGTCTTCTGGAGAGCTGGAAAATCATTAGCAGCTGCAGCTACAGACTGTGGCGGAGATGTTTGTAGTGGCGGAAGCACAGCTGGTTTGCATTGATTGGAGCTGACCACAAGGCCTTGGAGGTTTTTTTAGGTGAGGCTCCCAGAGCAGGCAATGTTTTCATTTCCTAAGAATTGACAGACACATCTCCAGAGCTGTAAAAGCAAGTATGTCACGCAGGTTCAACTGCAGCAGGCTTTTACTTTGAAGAGTCTGACTTGGCATTATATCATTTTTGTTTAAGCTGATGCTACATAGGGTCAGACATGTTTTAGTTTAAGACTGCTATTAAAGGTCAGTGTGGGAAGGTTTTCCCTGCAGCTTCAGGACGACTTGCCCGACTTGCTACAGGGTGTTGTTGTTGTTATAGGCTTAAGATTTAAGCCCCTGCACTCATCACTGCTCTGTGAGTCTGTGAGGAGGCAGCACAATTTAAAATATTCATATTCTCCTTCTTCCTCTGAGTGGCCCAGTCACTCTGACTGTGCTGCATGGGAAGTACTGGTTCTCACCAGCTGAGACACCCAGAGGGAGTGGGCGCACGTTGCAGCTCCGACATATAAAAGCACCGAGCTGCAGTCTGAGTGACGGAAGACATGCTTGTGCAATGCAAAACGGAGGCTGCCTGTTCTGACAGAGGAGCTTCGACGTGGTCTGTTGCATTATCAGCACAAGACGAAATCGGATGAAGGTGTCTTCTTACTTTGGACCAAGAAAAGACAAAGAACAACCCGGATTTATCACTTTTACACCGTCAGTTATGAGTAATTGTCACAGTGACGCTGTTCATCTCTATGGATGTTTTACTCCAAAGGTAGGCTCAGTATCTTTTATTTATTTATGTGCCATCCTGCGTAATGACTACTTTCACTTTTAGCACTTTAAGTATGTTTTGATGCTAATACCTTTGTACTTTTTTCTTGAGTAAGATTTTGAATGTATTTTGAGTATTTTTACACTGTTGTATTACTACTTTTACTAAAGTAAATGATTTGAGCACTTCTTCCACCATTTTCAATTGTGTGGGGCTTCCCAGATAATTTTAGGTTTTATAAAATATTCTGTTACCTTTTATTTTAGGGAGCATAACAATTACACAAAAATGACAAACTCAACAGTAAACACATGTAATTAAGTAAAATAGAAATTACAATTGAAGTTTAAATGAGAACATTAAAGAAAAAAGTGGATAATTTTACAGCAACAGTATGCTTCACATAAGCACAGTGGACTCTAGTTTAGTGGGACTTTTCACTGATGATGATAAACAACAAGTCGTGGTCAGGAGCTTAAAGTACATCTGGTCCAACACATCCACCTACTGACCCTCGGTACCTCAATAAACATATATCTCTGACTTGTGCTGGTGTGGCCTTGTGTGTTCTGGGAAGAACGCTTGCAGCAGAAAGTGTCAGGACTTGTTCAGGCTTCCTCAGAACTTAGTTCATGTGAAGGTGAATCACTTTGTCGCCAGGAGCCTTCCTCACCTGTAGGGATGACAATAGCAAAACACCTTATTTGAAATTATCCCCCTGGGTCACTTTGACAAAAACCTAATGCTGTTTACATTTGGTTTGAACCTTCCCTCAGTAGGCTACAGTTGACACTTACATAAGGAGCTGCTCTATGAGCACTGTGTTGGTTGTGTGCCGATTAGATGTACAACTCACCTTATGCATGTTATTGAGATGTATCTTTTATTTCAGTCGGCACTCAGTGGCAGTAATCACACGTTATAGACTAGCAGCTTATTCAGTTGAACACACAGTAGAGAAGAGCTGGAGTGTTGGCTTTTTGTTAGTTTTTTTTACATTTTCAACACTTTTATTGGCCACGTATGTTCACACACACAAGGAATTTGTCTGTGGTACAGAACCGAGGCAGCCATCTGTGGCGCACACACACACACTGATGGCGGCACTGCAGGGCACTGCTCTGGCCACTCGGGGTCAGTGTCTTGCCCAAGGACACTTTGACATATGGACTGGGGGAACAGCAGTCCAACCCCCGACCTTCTGGTTTTACCTCCTGAGCCACAGCCGCCCCATGTTAAACATAATCATTACTGGTAGGCATGCAGTAGATGGAGTGTGCAGTCTCTGTCCCTGGTTGGGCTTTAAATCAGGGTTCACACATCCACGACTACTCAGTTGTCACACAGCCTGCTGATCTGGTCCTTTTCCTCCTCAGGATCTCATCACTCGGAGGAACCACATCAGGCCCTGAGCCAAGCCGTGATGCTGGCGATGAAGCACTATAACTCCTCAGGCATGACCGCCTTCCCTCCCCTCTCTAACCACACCCCCGTGGTGCAGCGGGCAACTAATGCCACACGTCCAACGAACAACCCCACAGCTGCTGGCCTCACCATGACCCTGGGCATCCTGTTCAACGTGGTGGCCCTCATCATTCTTGCCAAGGCGTACAACCGCTT
>NW_018128172.1:565284-572398 GCF_001952655.1 Monopterus albus | reverse complement strand
CTCCCTGGTGGCTACAGATTTGGCTGGACACATCATCACCGGAGCCCTGGTGCTGAGAAGATACTCTGCCGGGCCCACAGCTGATCCCTCCTCCAGCCTTAGAGGTGATCCTGCAGATCCAGATGCCTCCTGTCTGTTTCTGGGAGGGTGCATGGTGTTCTTTGGCCTGTGCCCCCTCTTCCTGGGCAGTGCTATGGCTGCTGAGCGCTGCCTGGGTGTCACCAGGCCTTTGCTGCACGCTCGCCTAGTGACCACAGCACGGACAAAGATGGCACTGATTCTCATCTGGCTGCTGGCCTTATGTGTGGCTTTACTGCCCTTCTGCAACTTGGGTGCCTACACCTACCAGTACCCGGGGACATGGTGCTTCATCAGGGTGATGGAGGGCACCAAAGTGACAGACCTGGCCTTTGTGATGCTGTTTTCTGGGCTGGCTTTGAGCTCTCTGGCCTCAGCCTTTGTGTGCAACACCATCAGTGGGCTCACGCTGGTGAGAGCGCGACTAAACAAGAAGTCCTGCTCCCCGCGCTGTTCGACCAGGTCCCACGACACAGAGATGGTGGTGCAGCTGGTTGGCATCATGGTGACCTCCTGCATCTGCTGGAGCCCCCTGCTGGTGAGTGTGGGATTTCAATGCACATTTAGCATAGTATAATATGTTTCCAAGATAAGATAGTGGCGTGGAATTTGATTTGTGGCTGAGCTCTCACATCAGTGTCACATGGGGCAAATGAAAATGTTGCTAAATTATATGATTTATGGTTTTAATATGGAGACAAACTTGTCAGTACATCATCATAAATTAAATACTGAGCTATTTTTAAAGACAAAAAGATTAATTCCATTAAAATGCATGACACATCTTTGTACAAGTATAAAAAAATAAAAAATATATTATGATTTATAAATGCTTGGCAAACTCTCTGCATGCCCCCTGAAACACGCTAGCATGTTCTTAAAACAAGTTTTTGTTTGAGTGAAATTTATGCTTACTGATGAAGATAAAGTGATTTGTTCTCCAAACTATCATCACCATCATCATATTTTAGATCATTAGCAGCAGGATGATTGTTATTAACATAACTTTGGCAACAATTTACAGGTACAGTTTGATTTGAAAAAGCGATTACCGCATTTCTTAAGTGTGAAAATGATTAAGGAGCTGGACACTCTGGTTGTGTTACACTTGATTGTCAGTCACTCAAGCATCTGTTTTGCAGGTTCATGCAATTCAAAGTGCTTAACGGATGACTAGTAAGTGGATAATGAGACAAAACTGATATGAACAGAAAAAACTATTTGAGACTACTGTGCACAAGTAAAAGAGATGAAATTCAGGAAATGTAAAAATACCATACAATGCACATGAATGCACAGATGGAGCAGAGTGTGTGGTTATAACTGTATCCCAGATTCTTCAGGAAAAGGAGCAGATGCAGTTGTTTCATGTTGTTACATGAAATATGAACTGGCATCACTGCATCCTTTATTTCTTTGTGCTGAACAGAGGATGAGCTTGAAGCTGTTCCCTTCTGTTGTAGGTCTTTGGACTGATGTCAGCCACTCTGTCCTACCGTGGCTCCATGAGCAACGACAGAGACACTTACAGAAGGCTGATGATCACAGGGGTCAGGATGGCAACCTGTAACCAGATCCTGGACCCGTGGGTCTACATCCTGCTGCGCCGCGCCATCCTCAGGAAAATCTACCGCATCACTAAGAAGCAGGCCAGTTTCAATAAAAGCACATTCCGCTCCATCCGCTGGGATGCCAGCTCCTTTCAAAACTCAGAGAAAAACTAACAAGACTGCTAATAAGACTTAAGGAGGGAAGAAAGGGGAAATGGCATTTGGCTGTTTTTAAGCAGCTTTTCAAGCTGATCAGGATTCAGTTCTTTCTTGGCTAGTGGGGAAAGAGCCTCCCTGGTTTCTATGAATGAAGGATAATATCTTGGGATCCCCAGTGTTTAGAAACTGGAAACATGCTCCAGATTCCTGACTACCCCCCACCCACAGGAGCAAGACCTCCACATTGAAAAACACAGCATACAGTCATGTAGTCTCTGATTGTTTGGTGTCTCTTTATGGTCACTAAGCACCTTTTTGTATTGTGCTGTGTCTCCTCCTGGTTGTTTTTATGTATCTTTCAGTCTTTTTTGTGTATGTGTCTGTGTCTTCATAGTAATTTTGTATGTTTTGTGGTGGATTTGTATCATTGTGCATCTCACTGTGATGTTTTACTTCACTTTTTTCTCTTTTGCATTGTTATGTACTTCTCTGTGATGTTCTTTTGGGGTTATTTCATGTCTCATTTAGTTTCTCCTTCTGGGATATGTTGCCAGGGGCCACCTAGCCCCATGTGCCCCTGGGCCTGTGCCCAGTTGTCCGTTCTGTCATTTATCCATGTGTAGGCACAGCTGTTGCACTACACAGGGAAAAGCTCCAACTTGTTGTAAACTACTAGTAGTGCATATCAGAATCCAGCACGACCCATATACTGGACGCGCTGCCATGGCAGTTGGCCCTCTGTGAGAGCAGATGTAAATATAATAGATGTCGAGTGTGATATATTCATATTTTGCTGAGTATGTCAACTGTAAATGTGCTGTTTCTTTTTCTCTGACACAATTTGAAACTCAGTGACTTGTATTAATGCTCACATAGAGCAAAAGGAAAGGCTGTGCTTTTACCTCAGCTTGAAGATGTGAAAAACACCGTGTGTGTTCAATGTAATGCTGTGAATGTGAATATTTGTCTTCTCTGTGTGTTTATGAATGCATCCACAGTATTTTCCCTGAGATTTTAGGGACTGAATTGAAGCTATATGTTGCAAAAGCTAACTGAATGTGATATTGCAAGAACAGGGAAGGAAGATGACATAATAAATGGCTATCTGTTCAACTTTCTTCTCGTTTGCACTTTTAATTGATATCAAGATGTTTCCTAATTTCATCAGTATTCTGACTGAGTAAGACAAGGTTTACACAGTGGAAACTGAAGTGAAAAATCTTGAGCCAATATACAACATTGACAGATAAACGTATATAGTCACCAGGTAATGTCACTTTACTTATTTTCAAGTTTCAGTTAGTAAATTTGTGTCAGTTCTTTCTAGTGTAAACACAGAAAACAGGATATGAAATGTCACCATATTATAACGATAACCACCTTTATTGGCCAAGTTTGTTGCACACAAGAAATTTGTTTCCGTTACAGAACCGAGGCAGCCATCGGTGGCGCCACCTCAACTGATGGCTCTAACCATCGGGGGCAACTTGGGAGTTCAGTCGCACCTTTATGTTAGAAATCCAGATTAGACTGTTTACTCATGCTCAATAAAATAAAAACTGTATTATTACTCTGCAAGTGACTCGCCATGCAAGTCACCTCACTGTGGTTAAAATTTACAGCAGCCTATATAATATTTCTGAGGGTCACACAGGAAGTCCCACAGAAAATCGCCACAGGAAATAAGATTAATTTGGTGTAATTTTATGGTTACAACTATGTGATGATCATAATCATAATCGGTAATTAATTATTCATTAATCAAAAGAGCAGTGAATGAATCAGACATCGTTAGCCACATCCCTGTTTCAGTAGCATCTGTTTTTCGATTGGCTACATTTACAGTCACGTGCAACTTTTGTCCAATGAGCATAATTGTGTTTAGCTCGTGGGCGTTTCCGCTTTTGTTCCGAGCTAAGGCGGAGACCGTGAGGTAGCAGGCAGCGTTATCAATTAGCAGCAAGGATAACTCGGTGAGTGAGAACAATATAAAGTTTCAGTCCTTAATGTACACAGATTTAACTATCGGGTAGCCCCTAAATGCCAAGAGCACTAATTTATCTTGGTGGTTTGTGTATAAATGTGTATATATATGCGGTTTGGAAAAAGATCTTGATATTGTGTGGCTAAAGTAACATGCTAAGGGCTAAATGTGGCTGCGCATTCAGTGGGGTCTCGGTCTTGTCTCGACCATTTTGATACCTGATAGACAACAGCCGAGTTCCCAGATTTAAAAATGGAATTTCTGTCCAGTGCCTACACGTATATTTGCCCCAGCCGTCCACAAAAATGATAAGTAGTTGGTGCGTTTGCATTTGTCGGATTGTTAGTGTGTTGGCGCGGCGCACGATGGGTGATCCGTTTTCAGTGCGAGTTGTCAAGCTAGCTATAGCATTGAATTAAAATGGCGTCTGTCTTTAACATCCCCTGATGGTGCTGAGGGGTCTGGGTCTCATAACCTTTAGGCTACCTCTTCACAGCTCACTCTTCTTCCTGAAGTAAAAGTTGTGTCGATGCAGGTTTAACAGCTATGTTATTAACTAGCCTGGCGCTTCACTAGCTTGTTGAATGACACATAAAAACAATGAAATGTTGATGCTCTAAATGTTTTCTCCTACCTTTAGTACAAATGGACAAACTGACTAGCCAGTTTATTAGGTAGCTAAAAAATTAAGTCTGTGTAATGCAATAATGTACGGTTGAAACAGTATGATCATTTGGGAGGCCACAGTTTGTGTTGCTGCTTAATTGCACAGTGTTAGTCAGTGAGACTGGGCTAAACACCAGAACCAGCTCTCATTGTAACCCACTCCATTTGAACAGCGACACAAACTGCAGCCTCCACTGTGATCACACAGGTGAACCAACACCGCTGTGAAACGTGCTGAACATCAGCACCTTTATTAACTGTAGGACTGTTGGATTAGACTGACATAGTCTGAGACAGGTGTTCCTAATAAACTGACCACTGAGTGTGTGTAACTGTATGATATGTGACTTCCTACCCTGGTCACGCCATGTTATAGTCAGATACACATAAGTAGCTAAACAAATATCATGTGAGGCAACACAAGCAGGCAAACAGCCAATCATCTGTGAAAGTAAGACTGACCTTCGATCAGTCCGATCAGTGTGATTCTAATGGCACTGGTCTTGTATGACATTTAGTTAATTTAAAAATAACAGTTTAGAAGGAGTTCACTGAATGATAAACTGTCTTTAGCGAGTGACGGTTTGATCCTGTTTAGTGTTAAAGAAACTTCTCATCAACACAAATCAAATGCTGGGTACAGTTTTACCCAAGGTGACACATGAAGTAGGCCTGAATTGTAAAATATTTAAAGTGTTGATGTGCGTGTTTCCTCATGTAGTGACGGACTGCAACACTGCCACCTGCTGCCAAGAAAACCTTTTAACTCCCCACAGACTGTGGAGCAACAATGGTAAGGATCGGTATATAATGAATTTATATGTATGTATGACAACAGGTGACAAAAACACAGGGCACGTGGGTCTGTTTGTAAAACATTACTGTTAACAGGACACATAAATGTGTTGCATCTAATTGAAGCCAAAGGGCTGGTGCCAGTGCATTTGTGTTTCAGTGTGCCTGAGGCTTTAGCAGCACACTCTGCAGCATCCACATCACTGCTCTCTGCTGCACCTGCCATGTGTAATCACTGGTGATAGAAGCTCAGCCTTGACATGCTGTTGTTATATTCATCCATCCATCCATACATTTTCTTCCGCTTATCTGGGACCGGGACGCGGGGGCAGCAGTCTAAGCAAAGATGCCCAGACTTCCCTCTCTCCAGACACTTCCTCCAGCTCCTCCGGGGGAATGCCGCGGCGTTCCCAGGCCAGCCGAGAGACATAGTCCCTCCAGCGTGTCCTGGGTCTTCCCCGGGGCCTCCTCCCGGTGGGACATGCCCGGAACACCTTCCTAGGAAGGCGCCCAGGAGGCATCTGAAACACATGCCCGAGCCACCTCAGCTGGCTCCTCTCGATGTGGAGGAGCAGCGGTTCTACTCTGAGCTCGGGAACAAGCCACCCTTTTCCGACTGAGAACCATGGCCTCGAATTTGGAGGTGCTGATTCTCATCCCAGCCACTTCACACTCGGCTGCAAACCACCCCAGTGCACGCTGGAGGTTTTGATTGATTGATTGATTGATTGATTTATTCTTTCAAACATGCTTCTGGTTTGATGGTTCTGGTTTGATGGGGCCAACAGGACAACGTCGTCTGCAAAAAGCAGAGACGAGATCCTGTGGTCCCCAACCCGGACTCCCTCCGGCCCCTGGCTGCGCCTAGAAATTCTGTCCATAAAAATAATGAACAGAACCGGTGACAAAGGGCAGCCCTACCGGAGTCCAACATGCACTGGAAATAAGTCTGACTTACTGCGGGCGATGCGAACCAAGCTCCTGCTCCGGTCGTACAGGGACCAGACAGCCCTTAGGAAAGGGCCCCGGACCCCGTACTCCCAGAGCACCCCCCCACAGGGCGCTGCGAGGGACACGGTCGAATGCCTTCTCCAGATCCATGAAACACATGTGGACTGGTTGGGCAAACTCCCATGAACCCTCCGCCACCCTGAAGAGGGTATAGAGCTGGTCCAGTGTTCCACGGCCAGGACGAAAACCGCATTGTTCCTCCTAAATCCGAGGTTCAACTATCGGTCGAGTTCTCCTCTCCAGTACCCTAGCATAGACTTTCCCAGGGAGGCTGAGGAGTGTGATCCCCCTATAGTTGGAACACACCCTCCGGTCCCCCTTCTTAAAAAAGAGGGACCACCACCCCGGTCTGCCAGTCCAGAGGCACTGTCCCCGACCGCCATGCTACGTTGCAGAGGCGTGTCAGCCAAGACAGCCCAACAACATCCAGAGACTTAAGGTACTCAGGGCGGATCTCATCCACCCCCGGTGCCTTGCCACCAAGAAGCTTCTTGACTACCTCAATGACTTCAGCTTGGGTGATGGACGAGTCCACCTCTGAGCCCTCAGCCTCTGCTTCCTCATTGGAAAACATGGCGCCAGGATTGAAGAGAATTGAGGAGTATTCCTTCCACCGTCCAACAATGTCCCCAGTTGAGGTCAACAGCTGCCCACCTCCACTGTAAACAGTTTTGGCAGGGCACTGCTTCCCCCTCCTGAGGCACCGGACGGTTTGCCAGAATCTTTTTCGAGACCGACTGATAGTCCTTCTCCATGGCCTCACCGAACTCTTCCCAGACTCGAGTTTTTTGCTCCGCAACCGCCTGGGCTGCAGCCCGCTTGGCCTGCTGGTACCCGTCAGCTGTCTCAGGAGACCCACGAGCCAACCAGG
>NW_018128172.1:538145-564441 GCF_001952655.1 Monopterus albus | reverse complement strand
AAGCTGGGGAGCTATGAGCAAGCCCACACCAGCCCGCCGCCTCTCACCGCAGGCAACCCGAGGAGGGTAGAGTGCCCAGCCTCTCTCGAGGAGTAAAGTTCCAGAGCCCAAGCTGTGCGTGGAGGTGAGTCCAACTATATCTAGCCGGTACCTCTCAACCTCCTGCACAAGCTCAGGCTCCTTCCCTACCAGCGAGGTGACATTCCATGTCCCCAGGGCTAGTCTTCGTGTCCAGAGATCGGGTCGTCGGGGCCCCGGCCTTCGACTGCTGCCCAATTCACTGTGCGCTGGCACCTTACGGATCCTCCTGCAGGTGACACACCTTAAGGTCCATGGGAGTAAACAGAAAATAATAAAGGACTGAATCTCGTTTTATTTATCAAGCAAATGGGAGGAGATGCATGTAGAGTAGCTATATCAGTACAAACTGATGTAAGCACTTTTAATATTGTTGTGGGTTTTTTGTCATTTTTTGTACTATGTGCTGTTGCTGATTTCATGGATCTGTTCAAGTAATTTCTTTTACATGACTATTCATTACAACACTTTTGCATGTACAGTATTTGGTATCTGGTGTGATGAACTTCTGCAAAACAGCAGTGAGCTGACAAATGTAATTATATGAAGGAAGGAAATGTTTTCTGTTCTCACACATGCCGCAGCACTAATGGAGATTGTCACTAATGCTTTTTCCTAGCTGACTAAAACCTGGAGCATTTTCAAATCCCAGGCGCTTTTGTGTGTTTTGTTCTGTGTGGTTTTCCGGGTAGCTCTGTATTGCTGCTCTGTAAGTCAACGCCTGTTGTTATAGAGATAGTAGTGATCTGTTGTGTGTCTTCTAGCCCATCTCCCAGCATAGTGAGGTGGTAATGCTTTGTCACAAGCAGAAGTCAGGCTTTGCACTATGACTGAGTTAATAGAATCCCATCTCGATGCTTGTCGTACACAAAGACTCCCAGGTATTATCTTGATTCTCTTTACCTCTAGCCTCCTCCAATCCGCCACCGCAGCATGCGTGTCTTCATGAATGATGACCGCCACGCCATGGCCAAACACTCTGCCATCTACCCGACTCAGGAGGAGTTGGAAAGTGTCCAGAACATGGTGTCTCACACGGAGCGGGCTCTCAAGGCTGTTTCCGACTGGCTAGATAAACAGGAGAAGGGAACCTGCAAGTCTGACCCTGACAGCACAGATGCTAATAAAGAAAGGTGAGGAGGTGTCAGGGCTGAAGACTGGTCAGAATGAAATTGGCTAATGCCTCTTCTCTAACCACCATTTTGTACTTTTGCACTGTGTCTGCTCTGTTTTTTGAAAGTGAGCACAAAGATCAGGCCACCCGCTCTCTGCGTGGTGTAATGAGGGTGGGCCTGGTTGCCAAGGGCCTGCTACTGAAGGGGGACCTGGACCTGGAGCTGGTGCTGCTCTGTAAGGACAAGCCCACCATCAGTCTGCTGAAGAAAGTGTCTGAAAACCTGGTTACACAGCTCAAGGTGAGAACATGGCTCGGTGTGCTGCAAAACGCTAGAACATTGTTGTTGGAGCCTGACTGATACTGGGTTTCTGATGCAGATGCTGATTTAATGTTTAAGGTATTATATTTGCTGACATCTGTCCTTTTTACATAAATACATAACATCAGCTGCATAGTTTTGAAAAAAACACATTTTAAAGGGATGGTGGTTTCAGACGACACAATTTAAGCCTGATAACAGCCCGACTTGTCTGAACGAGCAGTGCTGCCTGTGGGACACCTCACAACATCCTGACACAAAGGCTGTCAGAATGTTTTTCTACTTCTACAATGTGTACAAAAAGCCTGTGTACCCTGGAGCCAGCTTTAGACAGTTAGTGTGTCAGTGCTCTGTGAAGAAACCACGTGATGGCAGTATTATTTTAGATGACCTCAGGCATATTTTTGCTCTTCTCCACTGCAGTTCCTTGGAACTTATTTGTTGACAGACACTGTAAAAGTCTGTACCGAATGCTGGGTTTACTCTGCAGGTTTATCAGCAAGGCTCTAGTGTTCATACCTGTCTGTTATCATAGTTCATCCCTCCCTGAGTCTGCTGTTGTTCTTTACATACTGTGGCTCAACCACAGAAGTATACCAGACTTAGTAACAGCTAATATTATTTGTACTTCTACTTCTGATGTCATTAATTACTTGATGACATTAACATTCTGCATTTAAATAAGTCTGTGACACTCTAAAACACTAGTTGAAATTTCAATAATCACATCAGAAACATGACAAAGATGGCTTTTTAAAGAATACCTCCAGTGCTGTACCATTTGCAGCTATGGCTGATTCTGAGCAGTTTGTTCATGCTTTCATCACAAGCACGTTACTGCAATGTCATCTTTGCTGCACTGCCAAAACAATTGCTGAACAGGTTGGGACTTGCACAGTGTAGTGCTGACATGCACTTGAATATTTCAACATATTTCACTCCACTGACTTCCAGCACAGAGGTCAGCACCAAATCCTCCTTCCTGTCCACAAAGCATTAAGTGGCCTGGCCCCTGGTTTAATATTTGACTGACCTGCTGGCTGCCAGTCCTCCAGCCAGGTCACTTTGATCCTCTGGTGCTGGGTTCTCAAAGTACCCAAATACTCTGACCCCTTTTTGTGGAGCATCTGATTTTAAAATGAGTGGACTGAGTCTGCAGTGGCCTTGACTCGTTTCTGTTTCACAGCTGATCACAGAGGAGAAGTATGTGGTGAGCCAGAACATCCACGAGGCCAGCATTGTCATCAAGAACACCAAGGAGCCCCCCCTGACCCTCACCATTCACCTGACATCCCCTCTGGTTCGTGAGGAGGTGGAGAAGGCTGCTGCTGGAGGTAAGCGCCTCCTCCAGGGCCTCAGGGCTTTAATTTCTAGTGGCACCCTTCGTCCAGCAGGGAGCCCAGGCAGGAAACCAGTCTAGACAGATATTGTTTATTGGGCCTTCAATGGAGCTAGGGGACAAGAATGCACTGTCACACAATCAACCTGTGCTATGCTTATAGCTCTCCAGCCACTCTCATAGTTCCATGTAATGTAATTGTACATTTTTGATGGCCCAATATACAGTATAGGGCAGGTAGCTTAGTGACTGCTGAAGACGTGGCTTTCTCTGCCCCCTTCATTATCAAGGTCACCAACGAAATGAAGGCTTACTGAGAACTTAACCAAATACAAAAAGAGAGACCACTTTGTTTGCATGTGTTATATCATTGATGATGAACGGTTTGCATTGCAGCAAAAATGAGCAGCAAGCTGTGTGTTGAGAGTGTCCTGCCTGGCAGTGGGCTACTGACTGTGAAGCTCCTCAGCAGGGAAGGCTCGCCGTTACAGATAATGACAAGGGACACCTGGGTTCTGCAGACGTGTCCAGACACTCAAAGCTGGAATCAAAGTAGCAGAGAAATAAATCAGGATATAATTAGGCCTGATTGTAGGCACACAGTAAAATTTCTGCTAGTTCACACTGTGTCTCAGAGCTCTCCACAGTAGCGAGGATCTCGGTTTAGCAGGTGTCTAACCTTGACCTTATCTGTGGCTCCATGCTAACAGTGGTGCCCAGTTTGGGCCTTGGTTCTTTAAAGCCATCAGTTTTGCTGCAGTGTGGACTTGTTTAATACCCACTTTTTGTGCATCTGATAACTTCTGCCTGTGGTTCCAATTCTGATTCTCTCTGTCAAGCCTTCTAGTTTGTCAATTTTTAGGGACGCTGGACCTTTGACCAACTGGCCGCTCTCTGTCTCGGAAGGGGCAAAGTGCAGTGTACCCAGAATGGGGCAAAGGGGAGGGGCTCTACCACCTGTTAGTGCCAAACAGAAAAAGAGACCTTTTTTGAATAGCGATGGGCGGATGAGACCTCGTGAAGCGTTGATGTGAACAAAGATTGAAGCATGAAACAAACAAGTACAGTGACACCAGGTGGGCTGTAAAACTTAAAGCAGCTCATCGACACCTGGATGAGGTTTTTAAGTTATGTTTTGGACTTTTTAGCCTTTATTTGCTAGTGTGCAGTAGAGACAGACAGGAAGGCAGTGTGAACCGTAGACACTTTGCACACCAGCATACATTACATGCTCGCTGCCAGGGCGCCCCACCGTAATGATTTGACCAGGTTTAGTCTCAACGTGATATTACTGCAGCTGCATTAAAAGTTACTGTGCAGCAGTAAAACAATAATAAACGTGTTGTCCAGAAAGCCAAGATCTATCACGTTTAGGTGATGAAAGAGCATCATTAGTGCAGTTAAGGTCCACTGTCTCCAGGGACTTGTTTTAACTTCGCATTTGATGTTTGTGTAACATTTCAGGGGTCCTAATGTGATATGTATTAAATAATGCTTTTTATAACATTACTTGGTGCCAGGTTGAAGCTCTTATGACTCTGTCACTACTGTGCCTGTCACATAGTTCAGTTGCAGAACTTCCAAACCTGTCTAAGTCAGTGAATAGACGTTTGAAGACGTCTTCGGTCGTGTGGTGTTTCTTCATTCGACAGCAGCAGGGACACAGCATGTCGAGATGAAGACTTCACTGAGTGAAACAAGCTGCAGCACTTTGGTGCCATCCGCCCATCTCTAGCACTGAAGCAACATGAGAGACAACCTCCCACCAGTTATGCTTAATAAATGCACTGTTTTATGTCAGGGATTTAAAAGTGAGTTTTATCTTTGCCATGTTAACTTCTAGCCCACTTCAGCATACTGCCGTTCTGGTAGGTTGTACTCATTGTGTGCCAGGCCGTGCTAAAGCTTATTAACTGGGAGGTTGAGAGCCAGCGGTGGTCCCCCTCCCCTTCCCCTCCTGCCTGTGGTTTGGGAAGGCTGCCTGTGTTCCCCCTGGCCGGCTGACAGAACTCCCCTTGGTCAAACTGTACCTTGTCTTCTTATTCCACCTGCCAATAGAAACGCTTTCAGTCAACGATCCCCCGGATGTTCTGGACAGGCAGAAATGCCTGACTGCCTTGGCATCTCTCCGCCACGCTAAGTGGTTCCAGGTTTGGATCTTGTCTTTATTTGTCTCTAAACCAGAAGTAGTTTTCAGTTTGGTTTTATGCTGTATGTTGTTTTTTTTTTTGTCCTTTATTTGGGCATTCTGTCTGTCCCCCCCCCTTTTTTCTCTTTTCAAGTGTTCTTTCTGTAGTAATACTTGATGATCTGTATGTTTTGTTTCTTATGAAACCTTTGTCATTACACAGTTGTACAGTTACTTTGCACACTTAACAGGTTCTGCTGCAGTGTCATTTTTAAAGACGCTCATTGCTGCTTTCTAGTCCCTGAGTTTATTAGTCTGCCTCACAGCTGCCTAACTCAAATCAGCCAAAACATCTGGGACTAATACACCTTGTATCCAGGTGCAATATTTCTAGAATTTCACTGTTGGTGTGAGTGAGTTGTTGTTGTTATTTTCACATTTATGCAAGCTACTTGTAGAGCACTTTTTGCTGCAGTTCAGTAGTGAACCATGCCAATAATGACTCTTGGTGGTGTCGTGGCCTGTGTCATCCTCGGCTTTCACACTATAACAGTCAGTGCTCCATCTCTGTAGCTGCTTACATAGAGTATGTGGCCTCAACTCCTCCTGCTCTTTGGCTGTCTCTCTTTCTCTGTGTGCAACAGAATCAACAGGAATATTGCACCTTGAGCTGTTTATTTTTTGTTTTTGTTTTTTTGAGTACCACTGAATAATCACGAGCCCCTCAATGACAGCACATCCTTTTTGAAGTAGGTCACTCGATTGTCACATTACAGCTGGTATTAAGTTTGAGATGGCTTCATTCACTCCCTCCCTCCTGATCTTAGGTCATACGCATGTTTTTTCCTTCACGAACAGAAATGTTTTATGTCTGATAACTACACCATCAGTCTATTGATTTACAGCCGTGAATGATTATAAATAAGCTCTTCCAACTAAGTGATCAGCCCTTGTTCTTTTCCATAATGACAAAGCTAAACTGTTAAAGTCTGTGTGGCTTCTTTATTTACTTTGATTTAGCTGGATGTTTATGTTGCTGTCTGGTCCATCTGGTCTTCCTCTTTGACTGAGACAGTGCGCCCTCCTCGTGCCCCTCCTTCCCTCCACCCCTGCTTGTGTCCCCAGGCCAGAGCCAATGGGCTGCGCTCCTGTGTCATCGTCATCCGGATCCTAAGGGACCTGTGTGCCCGTGTCCCAACATGGGCCCCGCTTCGTGGCTGGGTGAGTGGACGCTACCTCTGCATGTAACAAAGTGTGGCTTCTGAGAACGGTTGAATATTCTGCCTGAGTGATTCACCATTGTGATTTAGCAGAGCACTTTTTCAGATCGTAAAGGAGCGATTCAAGTTTTTTAAATTTATTTTAGTGCTACAGATTCTGAGCAGTCAGATGCATCCCTGCAAGTTTCAGGTGAAGACGGTTGAAGATACAAACATGTTTAGCTTTGGCGCTGCTAGCTGTATTGAAAACGGCCTTGGCAGAGCAAAACCAAACATCACTGAGCTGCAGATGACACTAGTGTCAAAGCAAAAACAGTCTGTCGGTTGTCCGGACCTGTCTGGGATCTAGACAAGGTTATAGCAGGATGGTTAATGTGCCACAGGTGTCGGGCTGAGTTGGCCACTGCATGAGGCTACACCACAAATCTCTTCCAATAGTTAAAAGAAACACCACCAGGATGAGGATTAACAAAGCAGAGACGCAGTCAGATGTTGAGTCCATTTTATTTATTTATGCACTTTAGTGTTATTATTAAATATAATAGGTATTTAAATAAATGGACCAGTCAGTCTATGCTCCAACCCTCATTTATGGCCACAAGCTGTGGGGAGTGACCAAAAGAATGAGATCACAAATGTAAGGCCAAAATGAGTTTCCTTCGTAGGGTGGCCAGACTTGGCCTGAGAGATAGGATGCGGAGCTCGCACATCTGGAAGGGGCTTGGAGTAGAACTGTTGCTCCTTCACATTGAAAGGAGCCAGTTGAGGTGGTTTGGACATCTTATCAGAATGCCTCCAGGGCGCCTCCCTCTGGAGGTTTAGGTATGTCCATCTGGTAGGAGACCCCGGGGCAGACCCAGAACACACCGGAGAGATTATATATCTCATCTGGCCTGGGAACGCCTCAGAATCCCACCAGAGGAGCTGGAACACGTCACTGAGGAGAGGGGCGTCTGGACTGCCGGAAATGGATGGATGGATGTTTTTAAATACTTATTGACAGGAACATGTAGGAGGTAGTTTTCTTGAGACGGAGTTAGAACTGCAGCGCCCCCTCCACTGACACTGACATGTCCTTTTGACAAAAGGCTTTTGTCTGCTTGCATATAAAAAAGCGCAGTACCACCGTCCCTGTTGAGATTTATTCTAACTCAGTGACCTAAAATCTCCCTGAGCTTAAAGTCACTAAAGATAGTCTGCCTGTGTCTCCTGCTGTGCAGCCACTGGAGCTGATCTGTGAGAAGGCCATCGGCACCGGGAACCGGCCCATGGGGGCAGGGGAAGCGCTGCGCAGAGTTTTAGAGTGTCTGGCTTCAGGAATCCTCATGGCAGGTATGGATGTGTGTGGCATCTGCTCTGCAAACTCTTTGTTATTCTAAATATGAATGTTCAGATTGCTTTCTGCACTCGGTGGTCACTTTATTAGGAACACCTGGTTCAAACTAAGTCAGTCTACTGTAGCAGTCCTGCATAAAATCCTCCATGAAGGTGATTGTGTTTCACAGAGGTAAACCCAAAACTGTCTTTTGTTGTAGATGGTGCTGGAATCTCTGATCCATGTGAGAAGGAACCCACAGATGCTATCAGTCACTTGGACTACCAGCAGAGAGAGGATATCACAGCGAGTGCACAGGTCAGTCAGATAAAATTGTGCGCGATCACATTTTAGTGAATGTGTGGCTCACACTGTGTCTGTCGGGTCTTCAGCATGCCTTAAGGTTGGCAGCGTTCGGACAGCTTCACAAAGTGCTTGGAATGGACCCCCTTCCCTCAAAGATGCCCAAGAAACCTCGCAGTGAGACGCCTATTGACTACACAGGTAAACGAGCCAGCTTACCTGTGATGTTTAACTGATGCACCTCTTTTCACTGTAAAGACACAGCTGAGTAAAAGTGCTTTGTACTTTCTCATGGCACAGTTTTGTTTTTGTGTGCGATTCAGTGCAAATCCCACCCAGTACGGCATACGCCCCACCGATGAAAAGGCCCATTGAGGAAGAGGAGGGCACTGATGACAAGAGTCCCAATAAGAAGAAGAAAAAGCTGCAGAAGAAATGTAAGTGCTCTTGTTTTTATCAGTCAGCCCCACTACGTTCCCAGCAGGATGGCCCTTCCTCTTTCATACACTGGCCAAGAAGTGGGTGTTAAATTTAATTCTGTGTGGAGTAAAAATGATTACTCAGCTGATTGGAAAAAAATAAACCATTAAATGGTCTTTTACTTTACGCTTTACAGCACACTCAAAGTGGTTTTACACTACTCGCCCATTCACCGATTCGCACTCCCAAACACACACACATTCACATACTGGTGACATCACCGGGAGCAACTCGGGGCTTCAGTGTCTTGCTCAAGGACACTTCATCATGTTGACTGGACAAGCTGGGAATCGAACCGCTAATCCTCTGTTTAGGAAACGACCCGCTCTACCTCCTGAGCCACAGCCACCCCCATAACATTATCCATAACGTTTTTGCGCAATATTGCAAAAATCAGGAGCATCCTGTCTCAAAGTGATGCTGAAAAACTGGTCCATGCATTTGTTACTTCCAGGCTGGACTACTGTAACTCTTTACTATCAGGATGTCCCAATAATTCCCTAAAAAGCCTCCAGTTAATCCAAAATGCTGCAGCCAGAGTACTGACAGGAACTAGCAAGAGAGATCATATCTCTCCCATATTAGCTTCTCTCCACTGGCTCCCTGTAAAATTCAGAATAGAATTTAAAATCCTTCTCCTAACATACAAAGCCCTTAATGACAAGGCTCCATCGTATCTTAAAGACCTCGTAGAGCCTTATCATCCTAACGGAGCACTTCGCTCTCAGAGTGCAGGTTTACTTGTGGTTCCTAGAGTCCACAGAAGTAGAATGGGAGGCAGAGCCTTTAGCTATCAAGCTCCTCTCCTATGGAACCAACTCCCAGTCTCAGGTCAGGAGGTGGACACCCTCTCTACCTTTAAGATTAGACTTAAGACGTTCCTTTTTGATAAAGCTTATAGTTTGGGCTGGATCAGGTGACCCTGAGCCTTCCCTTAGTTATGCTGCTATAGGCCTAGACTGCTGGGGGGCCCCATGATGCTCTCCTCTCCTCTCCTCTCCTCTCTCTCCCTATGCTTCTATATGCCACCATTACACATCACTAACTTTGTGTCTCCTCTCTCCCGTAGTGTGTCCTCTCTCTCTCTCTCCCTTTCTACAGGTTGCCTTGGCTCTGGAGCTCTACGTCTCTGACAATCAGTCACCAGCCACATTGACCTGATCAGTGTTTGTTTGTTGTGTCTTGTCTATTTCTGAATGTGTCTTGCTGTGTTTCATGCTGTCTTTGTGGTCTGTCTGCTCCACCAGCTCCAGAGGAGAAGGCGGAGCCTCCTCAGGCCATGAACGCTCTGATGAGGCTCAACCAGCTGAAGCCTGGTCTTCAGTACAAGCTGATATCACAGACGGGCCCGGTTCATGTTCCGGTCTTCACTATGGCTGTAGAGGTGGATGGCAAGACCTTTGAGGCTTCTGGTCCATCCAAACGCACTGCCAAGCTGCATGTGGCTGTGAAGGTGAGCACACCATGTGCATGAGATGTTTCACATAAATATTGTTTTAATGTTACCTCAGCTTCCTTTTATTTAAACTGCAATGAGTCTGTTGGACACTTTCAGGTCCTGCAGGACATGGGTCTGCCCACAGGAGTGGAACTGAAGACTGTGGAGTCAATAAAAACAGAGGAGGTGGCTGTAGCTGTGGAGGAGTTGAAGCCAGTAGTCACACCCGTTGAAACCACAACTGCTGCTACAGGAGCAGCCAGTGCAGACGCCACTGATGCTGTGGAGGTATGAAGCTACACCCTGTGTGTCAGCAAGCAGTGACTGTACTGCTGAATGCTCTGATTAAATCAAGACCGTGGTTCAGCTTACTGGTCTGTGCCGTAGACCCCCATTGTTGTTGGTGGTTAATAAACCTACAAAATCAGCAGCCTTAAACTGTCACTGCCGTCTCTCTTCCCTGTCAGACTGCTCGCCAGCAGGGACCAATCCTGACTAAACATGGCAAGAACCCTGTGATGGAGCTCAACGAGAAGCGCCGTGGCCTCAAGTATGAGCTGATCTCAGAGACTGGAGGCAGCCATGACAAACGCTTCGTCATGGAGGTGGAGATCGACGGCCAGAAGTTCCAGGGTACAGGATCCAATAAGAAGGTGGCCAAGGCTTACGCAGCCCTGGCCGCTCTGGAGCGCCTCTTCCCTGAGGGCTCCATGGCCGAGGCTGCTAAAAAGAAGAAGGGACCACCCATGGTATGCACCTAGTAAAAGTTGGGAAAATCTCAAAGGTGGATTCAGGCTCAGGTTTTGTTAAGATACAGTCAACAAGAAACAATCAATACGTAGAAAAGCCCTGTATTAGTATGTTGGTAGTCTAGTTATTTATTATTTACCTTAACTGTAATGCCCTTAAAACATGGTACAGTGGGTTTGTTTTTTCATGTTTTTACAGAGCAGCCAAAAGGCAGAGCTAAGGTGGAGAGTCCTACCTGACACAGGCCCACGTTCCTCACATATAGAAAGCTGTGTGCACATTCTAGTGGTGTAATTAGAGCCTGTTTTATTTATTCAGTGTTGTCTAAGGGTTCACTGGACGTTTAAAAGTACTTTGTGTGTCAGGCTTCACACGGCACAAATTAAGTGTTTCTTTGCTCGTCAGCATGCTCCAGGCTTTGGCATGATGGGAGCCTCTGGAGGTGCTGATGCAGTGACGCCCCGGGGCAGAGGGAGAGGGGGCCGAGGTCGTGGACGGGGCAGGGGCTTCAACAATGGAGGAGGCTATGGCCAAGGAGGTAAAGACACCCTCAGACTGCTGCTAGTGAGACGTCAGTAGGAGTGTTAACATGTTGACACAGTCACATCAGCATAGTGAACCTGTCTGTTCCTCCCTGTTCCTCCCAGGTGGTTTTGGAACGTATGGTTACGGGAACAGCGCGAACTCCGGATACAGTGAGTGCTGATTTCATCTTTTCTAAGCCTGTTTGACTGGATACGTAGTCTGTGTCTGGGCTGCCGCGTGCGAGTCCAGACACACAGTAGCTTGAGAAGGTGGATCAGATCAGATCACCAGTCCACACTCAGTAACACATAATCCCACAGTGGAAACATGTCTCTAGACACTGTCTGAACATTTATCAACCATCACAAACTGAAATCTTACTTTGGCTAAGTCTCTACAAGCTGCAACCCTGGATTTGAGCAGTTCATTCCATTCTTCCAATTCAAATTAAATCTATAATACGTTGAAGTGTGCAGAAGGTAAATGTCTGAATACTTTCTGAAGCTACTGTCTGAATCGGTGTGTGGGCATAGATGTTGTTTGCCATCCAGCAGGAACGTGTATCTGCCCAGCGTGTGCTGTTTGTTGCCTTTATTAGAACAACCTGAACTGAGGACGTAGCCTGTTAGAGGAACATGTTTCACTCCAGAACCTAGTAAACAAGGCCATATAATAATGATAAAAGATGTTGGGATGTTGTAGGTTCAGCGATTTTACATTTCTCTGCTTTAAGCCACAGGATTGAATCTGTTTTTGACAAGCCCCCTCTTGTGAGCACCCTTGTCCTGCCTCTGGCAGCCTGTTCTGAGGACTGACCTACCTGAGCGTGACAGGAGCAGAGAAATCTAAAAAACCCAACAACTCACTTTGAACACAATCTGACCAAACGAGTCGTTCGACTGCCACTTTATGGCAGAAAAAGCTCCAAAGAAACAAATCTAATTTTGATTTATTTTTTTTCCCCTTCTCTGCCCTGTCTCACTCTTTAGGTGACTTTGTCTCAGACTGCTATGGCTACCACGAGTTTGCGACATAGACCTTCCACAGTCTTAGAAAGTCAAAAACACTCCTGTAGAGAGGATAAAAACAAAGTACTCAGTAGTGTTCCAGCAGCATCACACTCTCTTCACCTCTGCGCCCTCCACCCCTGGAATAAAGTGACAACAGCCCCTTTGCCCTGTCATGCACATCCACTTGCCGTGTCCTGACACTTCGGGGAGACGATCTGCCGTTGCATTCGTGTAGCCGTAGATCACCTGCTGTGGATGCACATGGACACCTGGACACACCCAAACCGCAAGGCTGATTTATTGTGGATGGCCTCCGTGTGTGGCAGCGGGGATGGGGCTTTGTTTCTGGATCGGGATTCAGTGAGAGCCTGTGGAGCTGGACAACGTACTGCCTTTGGATTACTGTCGTGACCACTACAGCCTGGTCTCCACACCGTGTACTTTTATTTTCAAAGCTCTCTTTAGACAGTAGGTCTCACGGAGAGACCGGAGAACAAAGTCCATGTACATGAGATGAGGACACTGAGAAGATCCAAAATGAGTTTTTATCTGATGCATTTCTGTCCCTTCCGGC
This sequence comes from Monopterus albus, assembly GCF_001952655.1. Taxonomy (NCBI): domain Eukaryota; kingdom Metazoa; phylum Chordata; class Actinopteri; order Synbranchiformes; family Synbranchidae; genus Monopterus; species Monopterus albus. The sequence goes on along the minus strand of NW_018128172.1, from coordinate 551,845 downwards.
CCCGATCAGGCTGATACGATTTGTATTTCCTGTTTAGCTTTTGGCCATGTTGTTCCTGTAGAAGCTGCTCTTTCTGTGTCACACCAGCAGCACTGTTAGCTCATGGCTACACTGAAAGCATGATGGTCTTACTGTGGCACTGTTGGCTGGTTGCAGCATCCCATCTGTAACAGCATCAGGCACCGGTGACCTGAAGACCCGCTTTAGCAGTTCTTATGTGTTTATTTTAAATTTTCTTTTTTTTTTTTTTTTTTTAAACATCATCATTCATTACTGTTAGTCCTGTGTCTGGGTTAATACAGTTTTGTAGAGTTAACATTATACCAATAAATTAACATTAGCCCTTCATTGATGACATGGATACTGTAATCATACAGAATGTAGTTGCATACCTTTATTCTTTGCTCGTTTCTCCTCTTCTTCTTTTCTCTTTTTCCTAAATTGGGCACCTGACAGCGTTGACCTTATTCTCTCCATTGCTGTTTTTTTTTTTTTTTTTTTTTTTTTTTAATAGACATGATCATTCATTACTGTTAGTCCTGTGTCTGAGTTAATTCAGTCTGAGTGAATGTATTGCACAGAGCCAATGTACAAGCAGTGGCTGGTAGAATATATCATGGTGTGCCCATTGTAAGACTGTGCCGTGTTGTTTCCCAGATTACTACAACAATGGTGGCACAAACGGAGGAGCCGGGGCATCAAGCAGCCCGTTAGGTGGCCCTCCAGCCAGCACACCACCAGCATCAGCACAGGGCTCTTATGGGTCATACTACCAGAATGACGGAGCCTACGCTGCCACTTCTGGCGTGAAAACCCCCAAAAAGAAACCCCCCGTGCACAAGGGAGGGAAGTCATCCTATTCAGGTGCCATGGGTGGGAGCAGTGGATCAGCAGCAGGCTACCAGTCCAGCAGCCCCTCAGGGCAGGGCTCCTATAACCAGTATAACCCGGGCTATGGGCAGGGCAAGAAGAGCTTCAACCAGAACCAGGGGGGAACAGGTGGATACTCGTACAGCACCGCCTACCCGAGCCAGGTGACGGGGGGTGCTGGGAGTAGCCAGGACTACAGTTACGAAGGTGAGTTAAAGGGGTGTGTGTAGGTGGTCATCAGTAACGTTTGCTAGGTATGAGACAACCACGTCCCTTGTTCTCTTGTACTATATGTTGTGTCCTTGTCTGCTATTGCACATCAGATTTCCTCTGATTAAAAAAAATATATATCTGAACTGAACTATTTTCAAGGATGTAAGAGAAAAATCTAAACAGTGTGATGCGTTTTCGGTGCTCAGTCTGCTCCTCTGTCAGCCATCGGTCACTCCCAAACTGAGACTAAACACACAGATGGCCACAGAGCCTTAGCAGTGTTGGTTAAGCAGCCTTAATGCTGTCACAGTGTGAGAGCTCCCAGACCTTAAACTGGACTCTTCCTGCAGCTTTAGTGGAAAACCATCCACAGTTCTGAGCACATCTCTGCAGCCAACAGCTAATTCTGCTCTCTGAGCTTCACATCATCAACATTTTTCACTTGGCACTTTTGGGATTTGTGCAGTTTTCGGCATAAAAACAACTTCTCGTGTTACTTAGGGTCATTTTCTACCTCGTTCCTGTCCGTCATCACACTGAAGTCGTCACTTAGAAACTGGTCTCCACCTTTTTTCCCCACTAATAGTTCCATGCTCTCCTTCATAGGGTTCAACAACCAGTCCAGCTACAACCCACAGGGCGGTGGAGGAGGTGGCAGCCAGGGCTTTGGAAACAACCACTGTCAGTACCACAGCCCGGCAGGCTACGGCAGAGGCGACGGCAGCATGAACTACCAGTACAGATAGACGCCATCACTCACCCGGTGGCTCCAGCCTTCTCCAAAGAAAGCGATTGACGGCCCGCCTGTGCTCTCTGCCTTCTCTGTGTTTGCTTTGTATGTGCATTTGGATTGATATGTAGCACATGTGAGCACACAACATGACAGATCTGGACATTTTATTTGTCAGAGCTGAGTTTAGTGGTCTGGTCAGTGCTTGGTCCTGTGTTTTATTTAGGTTCTTCTTTATTTTTTAACCTGTGCTACCGGTCCTCATTGTCATCAGTAAACATGAAGGCTGAAGTTACTCACTCACCTGCTCTGACTTGGTTTGTGTTCTCACAGAGTTGTGTGGCGGCACCATTTATTTTCTAATGTGAAACTTGTAAAACTTCTTGTAGTTGTAAACTACAAAGGCGATTGTATTTTTTGTAACATTTCAATAGACCTGAATAGCTTGTTCTGTTCTTCATTGCTTGTAATTTTGGCTTATTTTGTAACTTACCTGATGTGATGTAGTTATTTTAATAAACAGTTTTGCAGATTACTGGAAAATACACTTTCAGTTCTGATGTTAAATCGCTTCTCTCCAGTGTAGCTTTTTGTTTCAGTGGGATTTTTATTTAGAATAGAGGTTTAAGTAGAGTTTACACCTAAAATGATCCAAGTATTTGTATTACTAAAAGAAACATTTTAATGTTAAACTTATTAGTTATAGATCATAAATTAAGAGTACTTTACTAGAGGGAGGTAACTTGAAATAGCGTATAAGACTAGTTAAGCCCCTATGACCTGAAATGGATATAAATATAGATTTATCTGAGATAAATAAAATAAAATATCTTGCTGTGCTTCAGGCTTCCTATATTTGTTAAACTAGAGGAGAGCTGCATTTCATATACACTAAAAACACAGGGGAGTAATTTTCAAATGTAAAAATTAATGGAGTCAGTGTAGGCCTAGTGTTTGATCTACTTTGTGAATAACATTAAATTAAGATTTACCTAAAAAGAATTAAAGATATTCCGCGGAAAGGTCCAGTATTTATGTTCCAGCATAGTAAACGGACATTTTTCCAAAATAAAGTCCAGTGCAGAAATAAATGTACATCAGTATTTACGGTAATGTTTCCTTTGTTACGCCCAATCATTCTGGCATTTACGGCCCTTGGGGACGTCACATCCGGTCTCTTCTCCGCTTCGCAGGGCTAAAGTATGGCGGACACCGGTGTGGCGGAGACGCTCCTCCGGTGGGTTGAGAAGGCGGACGCGTCGGAGCCGTGAAGAGTCTTCAGACTCTCGGCGACGTGAGTTTCAGGGCTTGAATGTCAGCGGAAGTGAGACTGTCACCGTAAAAGCAGTTGATGTAACGTTAGTGTGACTGATGCAATGAAAGGAGTTTAGAGCAGACAAGTTGAATAAGCTCAGCACCGTGACACCGGCCTTAACTGTGCTTTTCACTGAGCCATGTGGGACGAATACTTATACCGTATAATCACGCACACGTGACGTGACAGGTGTGTTTGTTACCTGCTGTCCAGGTGATCTCCGCCGAACTGCGCTCCTCCAAGCACTGGGAGCTGACGGGGGAGGGCACAGAGATAGCCGAGCAGGGCAGCCATGAAGCCCGGGTGTTCAGCTCCATCCCGCTGGAGGGTCTGGCCCAGAGCGAGCTCATGGTGAGTGCGGGGGGGGACAGGTGAGGTCGGCCGCACATCACCCGCACACTGCTGCGAACATCCAGGCTAATTAGAGGTGGAAAGTGAAAAGGCACACCTACCTACTCAGGAGCTGTACAGGAAGTCACAGAAACTCCCACCCTGTCAGGTCTGATCCCGATTTAATCAACTGTCATCAAACAAAACTGTTCAGCTTCTACAAAGAGCTGTTGCTTTAATGACGTCCCTCTAGAGGACAAGGACAATGAGCCATGCTGCCCTGTCTCCATACTGGGACTCACATACCATGTCTGGGCAGCATTTCTCATACAAAGCATCATCAGATCAGTTTGCTGCTGTATCTGAGCTGACCAGGCTCGATCCACAGCCATCGTTGATCTGTCACATGGGTCTGCGTCACCTCTGTACAGATGTGACAGAGGTTCTTCACATCCCGTTCATCAATGCTTGTGTCACTTGATCCTTAAGGAATGAAATCAGTTCAGGTAGCAGAGCAGGACTGTCACAGACCGTGTGCAGCCTGTGGGACCTACATGTCATGTCCTGTGCACTGACTGATAAAAGTCACCATCAGCTGTTAACTAACCTTCGTAGTGCGAAGACCAATGAATTAAATTACACTTACTGCAGTTAATCAAGAAATGATCCATTTCTATGAAACTTCATGTTGTTGATCCAGCACCTCAACCAATCAGCTCTCAGAACAGGTGAGAGCCAGACATTTCCCATCAAGCCCTGAGCCCCTGAGGTCATCTCTGCCGCGCCTCACTGCACTGCATTCACTCACTGATGCTGAGTTTGTTTCTACAACTGAAACTTTGACCCTAAATGCTGATGTTTGTATTTCTAATCTTGAACAGTCTGTGTGTGAGGTGCTGTTTCTACAGTGATGATGTTGTGCATTTGTCCCTGTGTAGAAACTGTCCTTTGGGAAGATCGGCTTCAGCAAGGCCATGTCCAACAAGTGGATCCGAGTGGACAAGGCGCATGAGGGCGGGCCGAGGATCTTCAGGACTGTATGTGTTCCTTTGTACCAACCCGCTGCTGCAGCTTTGTGTGGGCGGTGGTAGGGTTTCTCACTTCCTAATTCAGATTCTCAGTTGAAATCCCAAGACCGACATTTGCATTTGTTCCTTTTCTGACTTAGTGATAGCATGTGCACAGACACTTTTTGCTGGGCAGTTATTAAAGTCCACAGATGCTGAGCGTGAACCACAGCGAGGCAGCCACGAGCGGCGCCCCCCACTGGGGGATTTAGTGAAGGCACTGTTGGACCTGAAACGATCTCCATACTTTCAGTGAATCCTCATAAAGGAACAAGGAGCAAATTAAAGCTGAAGACACAAAGGAAGTCCATTTTGATACTGGGGTGAAATTAGAACCAGGAAATGTTCAGTTTAGTCCATAATGTGAAAAAACTGAAGTTAATGCAGCATCTTGAAGCAAACGCATTGTCCTGAGTCAAACCAGATTTAAATGACTGGAACTGAAATGGAGAGATCAGTATCTAGTCTGCAGTCTCTGTTCTGAGAAGGTGTGTGTGGTTTGGTCCCAGGTGGAGAATATTGAGGACCAGGTCCGAGAGAAGCTGCTTCTGGTGCAGAGGGGCAACAGCTGTGAGCTGGAGGAGAAAGAAAAGAATGAGCTGAAGAAGAGACGACTGCTCTCTGAAGTGTAAGACACAGTTGATGGTCGGTGTGTGCCGTTGTTCGCCAGTAGGTGGCAGTAGAAGGCTTGGTGTGCTCAGTGGTCTGCACCGGTCTGAGGCTGGGGCTTGGTTTGAAACTGCCAGAGCAGTTGTTTGGTCTTCATCAGTTAATGTGCTTCCATCCCAGCTGTGTACGCTGCGGTCGACAGATTCATAAAACTGGATAACAGAGTTTGGCTTCCTGAAAAACCAAATGGTTTCAGATTGACTGTATCATGCAGGTGTTTTGTGTAACATGAAACATGCACTGATACAATACATTGCTTATTCTTCCACAATAAAACCTTCACAATAGGCCTGACGTCACTTTATCAACTAGACTTAGGTGAGTACTTATTAAAACAAACACAACAACAGTACACATGCACTAAGTACCCATAATTATCATGATCACTTTCAGGTTTTGTTGCAACTTTTCTCCAGTTGTCTGTGTGTTGATTTGGTCTTTGGTACATTTAGAGGTTCTGGACTTTGTGGTGTTGCTGTGTCAGACTAAATCTGCTGAGGTTTCATCTCTGCGGGTGCAAAAATGCTAGAAACACCACAAAATCACCACCTTTCTGATCAAGTGTTGACTCTGCATGTAATCCTGGTGTTGCACCGGCCTTCGTCTCTCTGTGTTTGTTTGGAGTCATTTGGATTTGTGTGTGCAGGACGGTGAAGTCTTACTGGATCACTAAGGGCAGCTCCTTCAGCACCACTGTCACCAAGCAGGAGACGGAGCTCACGCCTGAGATGATTGCCACGTGAGTCCACCTTCTACTGTTGCCCAATGCACAATTTAACACAGACCTGATGTGTCCTGTCTGCCCTCCTCTGTCAGTCAGTGATGGTGTGCAGGGTCTCGGACACAGGACACAGAGAAACATCTGTCCAGAAAAGGGGACGAGTCCAAAGATGAGGACTCGGTCCTAAAGGCAGGGCAGGACAACCAGATGGAGGAAACCTGAGTGGTGTGCAGGAAGCAGTCTGTGTAGAATGTCCAGGATCGTCTGTCTAACCTCAGACAGTTCATCGTTATCGTGTGTTTGTGCTGCTCTTCTCAGGAGAAGTGGGAATCACACGAGCAAACAGCTGCTTCTTGATTCTTAATGTTTTTTGCTACAGAACCAGCGTCTTTAAACTGCCAGTGAATGATGTGAGCGCTCTGTCCCCGAGGAGAAACAGTAGGGATAAATAATGGGCTGATGCAGGTGATGTTGTGCTGAGGGGGTTTAACTGAAAGCAGGATCCAGATGTGCAGAATCCAAACTGCTGTCGTGGACACCGCAGGTTGACGGTGCTCAGGCGATGGTGGTGTATGGGAGAAGTGTTGCTCTGTTAACGTGTGTGCTGACGGGTCAGGGGGCGGTTGAGTGGAGGGGCTGCACTATTCCCCCGTAACGGCTCTTCTCGCTCCGTGTTGTGTTTCAGTGGCAGCTGGAAAGAGAAGACATTTAAGCCGTACAACTTTGAGGCCATGGGTGTGGCCCTGGACTGTGGCCACCTGCACCCACTGATGAAGGTGCGAACGCAGTTCAGACAGATCTTCCTGGAGATGGGGTGAGTCGCTGTATGCAGCCCAGTGAAGTCACCACGTCTCTCTCTCTCTCTCACACACACACTGAGCTGTCTGCTTTGCTGCAGCTTCACCGAGATGCCCACCAACAACTTCATAGAGAGCTCTTTCTGGAACTTCGACTCCCTGTTCCAGCCCCAGCAGCACCCGGCTAGAGACCAGCATGACACCTTCTTCCTGTCCGGTGAGGCTGCGTGCGTCCTGCCTGTCTGTCTGTGCCCAGTCCACTTCGCTTTTTGTTCTCATTTGTGCCCAAACATCTTTCTTCAGACCCGGCGCTTGCTCACGAGTTCCCGCAGGACTACCTGCAGAGAGTGAAGAGGGTCCACTCCGAGGGAGGCTTCGGTTCTCAGGGGTCAGACACCGTCTCATGTTCAAGGGGGCTAAGATGTTTGTTTTATGTATTTAACTTTACCGGAGTCCCAACAATTGCTGGAAGAAGTACTGAGACGTACTAAAATAAAACTATACTTAAAGTACTGAAAGTAACAGGAGTCATTCAAATGAATGTATATGATACTAATGGATCATAATTACTGTGTCCAGCACATCAATGTTTCAGCTGGTAAAGGTGGAGCTGATGGTAACTACCTTATATACTTATACTGGGAAGTACTTTCCATCCTGCTGGGTAGCTGGTGGATTTCCTACTGGGATGATTATAGTGCGACTGCTTTCATGAATCTCTTTCAGAAAAGTAACTAAAGTTATCAAATCTAGTGAGTAGAGTAGAGTAGAGTAGAGTATTCTTCTCTAAAATGTAGTGAAAATGAAGTATGACGTAGCGGTGTTATTTTACATCCTGCTGTCTTTCAGGTACAAATACGACTGGAAGACAGAGGAAGCTCAGAAGAACATCCTGCGCACCCACACTACAGCAGTCAGTGCACGCATGCTGTACAAGGTCGCACAGCAGGTGAGCTGCACACACCTGAGCAGCTGTTATGTAAAGAAACTGTTGTCAACCGTACTGCAGATATGTACATTTATATGTGAGCTATGGCTCCAGGTTGGAGATGTTCCACATCACTTCCTGTTGCTGTCACCACTGTCGTATCCACCGTTGTGCATGTGCTGACCGTGCTCTCTCTCGTCTCTCACCCGTCAAACCAGGAGAAGTTCACCCCCGTCAAGTATTTCTCCATCGACCGCGTGTTCAGGAACGAGACCTTGGATGCGACTCACCTGGCCGAGTTCCACCAGATCGAGGGCGTGGTGGCGGACTACGGGCTGACGCTGGGAGACCTCATGGGGGTCCTGCACCAGTTCTTCACCAAACTAGGTCGGGGGATGAGGGCTGAAAGTCCAAGGTCCTCGAGGGGGACTGTGTTCACGCACTGACTTCAGAACGTAGTCGGAGCCCTTCACTTTCTGCACACTTAATTTTTAATTGGATAAAAATGTTTGTTTTCGCTCCTCAGTCTTTACTCCAACGCTTCAAAACGACAGTGTCATAACCTCTGTTCTGAATTAGACCAGATGTTTTGAGCTTTGCTCCGATCCCAGAACAACACATCAGCACATCCCTGTTTCTCCGACTCTGTCTCTGGAGCAGTAAAAAAGTACTGGCATCCTTCACTAAAGTAAAAGTAGTAATACCACATTGTACAAATAGTCTGATAGAACTAAAGGTCCTTCAGTAAAAGTACTTCAGATGAGTATATAAATACCTCAAAAGTTCAGGAGTAAAAGTTACTCAAACCACAAAAAGTCAGCGTCCAATTACATTTCAAACCGACTGAAAGCAGATTTTCCTGTCAGCTGTTCACGTGTCTCTGCACACTCTGGGATCTGAGCTGCAGACAGCGATCGCCACATTCCTGTGCAGTGTTTGTGTGATGTTTGCACATTGTTGTGCACTGCCACCTGGACTTTTCAGCCACATGACTCCAGTCTTTGTTGTTCCTCCTGTAGGAATCACCAAACTACGCTTCAAGCCTGCCTACAACCCGTACACTGAGCCCAGCATGGAGGTGTTCAGCTACCATGAAGGTACAGCCCGGCTCGGTGTGTGACGTTGCAGCTGACGCGCCCTTGGGTTTTCATGAAACTTGACTTTACATTTGAACCAGCTGTGGGCCAGACGCCCTGTGATTAGCTCGTTAAAATGGCTCCAAATTATTTAAATGTATTAAAACTTGAATTTATTAGAGATTTTAAAATAAACAGCAGAGGAACAGAGGACACATTCAGTCCCTGTGAACCACAAGATGCACCGATGCTTCTTTTGTCTAGCAAGTTAAAACAGACGAGCTGAAGGAACACGTTAAATTTATTTAGCTTCATTATTTTTGGAGGGAAACGTCAGTTTCAAATGGTGTAAATCACAGATCGACACAGAGCCGGCCTTCGCTCATTCCGCTAACTGTCCGCTTTCTCTGTACCTACAGGACTGAAGAAGTGGGTTGAGGTGGGAAACTCGGGGGTGTTCAGGCCAGAGATGCTGCTGCCCATGGGTCTTCCTGAGGATGTGTCGGTGATCGCCTGGGGCCTCAGTCTGGAAAGGTGAACACACACTGCAGCTTTAACGGATCACAACACATGTTCTGGAAATGGAAGCATTTGTGTGTGTGTGAAAACCACACCATGTTTTCCATTTAGGGTCAAAGGTGTGTAGACACGATGCTCACACGTCACATTTAGCTTCAGAGTCCTGTGTAGACATGATTCTAGTCTGCTGCAGGAGAAGGACTTGAACGTTCCTTTAAGGATGAGTAGAGTAGAGTAGAGTATTCTTCTGTAAAATGTAGTGAAATTGAAGTATGACGTAGCGGTGTTATTTCACATCCTGCTGTCTTTCAGGTACAAATACGACTGGAAGACAGAGGAAGCTCAGAAGAACATCCTGCGCACCCACACTACAGCAGTCAGTGCACGCATGCTGTACAAGGTCGCACAGCAGGTGAGCTGCACACACCTGAGCAGCTGTTATGTAAAGAAACTGTTGTCAACCGTACTGCAGATATGTACATTTATATGTGAGCTATGGCTCCAGGTTGGAGATGTTCCACATCACTTCCTGTTGCTGTCACCACTGTCGTATCCACCGTTGTGCATGTGCTGACCGTGCTCTCTCTCGTCTCTCACCCGTCAAACCAGGAGAAGTTCACCCCCGTCAAGTATTTCTCCATCGACCGCGTGTTCAGGAACGAGACCTTGGATGCGACTCACCTGGCCGAGTTCCACCAGATCGAGGGCGTGGTGGCGGACTACGGGCTGACGCTGGGAGACCTCATGGGGGTCCTGCACCAGTTCTTCACCAAACTAGGTCGGGGGATGAGGGCTGAAAGTCCAAGGTCCTCGAGGGGGACTGTGTTCACGCACTGACTTCAGAACGTAGTCGGAGCCCTTCACTTTCTGCACACTTAATTTTTAATTGGATAAAAATGTTTGTTTTCGCTCCTCAGTCTTTACTCCAACGCTTCAAAACGACAGTGTCATAACCTCTGTTCTGAATTAGACCAGATGTTTTGAGCTTTGCTCCGATCCCAGAACAACACATCAGCACATCCCTGTTTCTCCGACTCTGTCTCTGGAGCAGTGAAAAAGTACTGGCATCCTTCACTAAAGTAAAAGTAGTAATACCACATTGTACAAATAGTCTAATAGAACTAAAGGTCTTTCAGTAAAAGTACTTCAGATGAGTATATAAATACCTCAAAAGTTCAGGAGTAAAAGTTACTCAAACCACAAAAAGTCAGCGTCCAATTACATTTCAAACCGACTGAAAGCAGATTTTCCTGTCAGCTGTTCACGTGTCTCTGCACACTCTGGGATCTGAGCTGCAGACAGCGATCGCCACATTCCTGTGCAGTGTTTGTGTGATGTTTGCACATTGTTGTGCACTGCCACCTGGACTTTTCAGCCACATGACTCCAGTCTTTGTTGTTCCTCCTGTAGGAATCACCAAACTACGCTTCAAGCCTGCCTACAACCCGTACACTGAGCCCAGCATGGAGGTGTTCAGCTACCATGAAGGTACAGCCCGGCTCGGTGTGTGACGTTGCAGCTGACGCGCCCTTGGGTTTTCATGAAACTTGACTTTACATTTGAACCAGCTGTGGGCCAGACGCCCTGTGATTAGCTCGTTAAAATGGCTCCAAATTATTTAAATGTATTAAAACTTGAATTTATTAGAGATTTTAAAATAAACAGCAGAGGAACAGAGGACACATTCAGTCCCTGTGAACCACAAGATGCACCGATGCTTCTTTTGTCTAGCAAGTTAAAACAGACGAGCTGAAGGAACACGTTAAATTTATTTAGCTTCATTATTTTTGGAGGGAAATGTCAGTTTCAAATGGTGTAAATCACAGATCGACACAGAGCCGGCCTTCGCTCATTCCGCTAACTGTCCGCTTTCTCTGTACCTACAGGACTGAAGAAGTGGGTTGAGGTGGGAAACTCGGGGGTGTTCAGGCCAGAGATGCTGCTGCCCATGGGTCTTCCTGAGGATGTGTCGGTGATCGCCTGGGGCCTCAGTCTGGAAAGGTGAACACACACTGCAGCTTTAACGGATCACAACACATGTTCTGGAAATGGAAGCATTTGTGTGTGTGTGAAAACCACACCATATTTTCCATTTAGGGTCAAAGGTGTGTAGACACGATGCTCACACGTCACATTTAGCTTCAGAGTCCTGTGTAGACATGATTCTAGTCTGCTGCAGGAGAAGGACTTGAACGTTCCTTTAAGGACACAGCCAATGATTTGACCCAGAATAGACACTTTGTTGTTGCTGCTCACTGAGGCTTGTCCTCTGCCCACAGACCCACCATGATCAAATACGGCATCAACAACATCAGAGAGCTGGTGGGACACAAGGTGAACCTGCAGATGGTCTACGACAGCCCCATATGTCGACTGGACTCCTGAGGTCCACCCCGACTTCAGTGTTGTTGTTATTCATATGTTACCATGTACGTTCTTCTGAACTAAGCTTGACCAGTAAAACCAGTGACTGTTTGGATTCAGACAACACAATGAACTTGGCGTTCATCAGTGTGAGTCCCGACTCTGTTACTCTGTTACGGCTCCTCGACCTGCTTGTACAGGAAGACACACCGCTTTTGGAATAAGAACAAATAAAAACATTTCAGGATACACGGTGCTGTGTGTTGTAAATGTGACAACGTGGTCTCGAGGTTTAGGCAGACCAGGTGTTAAATTAGATGTTTCTCTTATTGACAGTTTGTCATTTTAGATGTCCATTCCTCCAGGCAGTTGGTGCTCAAGGAGCCCAGTAGGTTTCTTAAACCTGTAACTGCCCCTTTAAAATGTCTGATTTGAGCCAAACTGAGTCTTGAACCTGGTGGAAAGTGAAGTTCTGTCATTTCTCAGCAACAGTGGATGTTGTCTGTTCATTATTTCAGTGGCAGGAATCTGAGAGAAGGTCATTTAAGGCAGCTGTTGCCTACTGACCCAGCGTGTGTTCCTAAGTTGTTCTGCTTTTTTTGTCACCACAAAGAAGGAAACGCTTCCTCAGAGAAACGTGTCCTCTAAACTTGGTCTAAGCTTGTCAGTTCTGAGGTCATGGCACTGATTTCTCAGTGGACGTTTGTAGACCGCGTATGTTTGTCTGGATGTGACTGAACAGTTTGGCAGGGACGGACGTGGGATCACAGGTGACCTTCACATCTTGAACGACCTCGTGAGGACTGGATTCTCCTTATCCATCGTGCGCCTACACCTGAGACTGACAATGTGGATTCCTCTACACAGTGTTTGGCGCTTTGTGAACACACAAACACTTCTGTCTGCGCTGATGAACAGACGCACTTGTTGCGTTTCATCCTGTTAAAACTATAAAGATCTGTCTTGCTAAAAAACCTGCCCGTCCTCATGTTCCAGCAGCGTTCCAGTGTGTTTCCTCCGATGCTGAATGAAAGCAGCCTGTGGCAGTGGTGGTTTCACGGGGTGGGAGCTCAGATGAACCCTCTGAGCTCTAGACGCGACCAGGTGACAGTGATGGCAGTTCCTTTCCCAGAATCCTTCACTGGTCTCTGTGAAAGGTTTGGTCTGTAAACAGTGAAACTAGAGGCGTTGCTGTGGACTGTACATCTCCACATGTAAAGCGTGTTTCCTGCATTAAAATGAGTTGTGGTTGGATCAGACGGGTCTGGAAAGCAGCCGAACCTGAAGAAGAGCAGAGGTATGGGTATTAAATGCGAAGTGATCTTCTTTCCCCAACATGCACTTCAATGGGTGAATCCATGTGAGCTGCTGGATTCGGTTGATGTGAGTTGCTCCATTACGTCGTCATAGGCTAATCCCCTGGGATGATGCTCACTGCTCCGTCACCTCCTGCACATGAAGCCAGGCAGGGACACACGGTGTCAAAGGGCTTGTGCGTTCACCCCTCAGGAATCTGAAGTGCACCACGCCTCTTGGTCTTCACAGTAGCTGTGCACTCCTGCTCTGTCTGCAGAAAAGCTCCCATCTGGGTTCACAGCCATTCATGGTTCCATCACCACTCTATTCCATGTGAACAGTATCTTGTGCTATTTCTACTGACTAAATCTATGAGTCTCATCTTTGCTGAAGTCACAATAAGGTCATGAGTTAATAGGGACAGAGGGATTTACAGTAGCCCTCCCACCAACATGGCAGCTGATGGCAACAGGCCTGCTGGTGAGGGAGCTGCTCTCATTGTACACAGCTTCACGTCACTGCTCTTCAGACAGACTCAAATAACTTTCATTTATTACAGCTCAGACTAACATCATTTGACAAACCATGCAAACTTATGACATCTTCATGTTGGAGCCAGAGATGTGTCACATCGCCCTGGCACCTGTTGGTAGGGTCGAAGTTCAACACGCAGCTGCAGACATGTTGTGACTCTATGATTACAGTGTTGGCTTCTCATCCACCTCACTCAGACCGTGCACGCTTCACTGCTGTGAATAACACTGACATGTACTTTGTACAACTGGGAAAGATCTCTGTGCTACAC
>NW_018128172.1:508265-538041 GCF_001952655.1 Monopterus albus | reverse complement strand
CTCTGCCCAGGATCAGGGCGTGGATGTCATGAGTGCCTGCAAGAGGAGACAACAGGTAGGACTCAAGTGAGGGTGGATCACTGGGGATTCATCTCCTCTCTCATTCACCTAAGATGAACATGATGTGTTGCATAACCTGCTCATAGACACTGAACTACGACACCACCTGAGTCTCATGTGGAGCAGTCGGTCCAGGTTTCCCACCCCTCGTCCTCACCTTCGTACGTGTTGACCGCCTCTAGATTGAGGACATGGCGGATGACGTGGTACTCGTCTGCAATGCCGTTGCCTCCCAGCATGTCTCTGGCCTGCCTGGCGATGTCCAGGGCTTTACCACAGCTGTTCCTCTTCAGCATGGATATCATCTCTGGGGCTGCTCTGCCAAGGGAACATCAGGTTTGTCTCGCATTAGTTTTTAGAGCTGGACACGTGAAACTGAAACTGTGACGTCTCTGGTTCAACACTGTGCATGTTAGTGGGATGACAAGAGAGGAGAAGTGACCTTATTGTGGCAGTGATGGCAGGATGTCTCCTGGGGGAGGGGGAGACGTGGTGACTGTGATGAGTGAGTGAACAGTTGAGCCTGTTCTGGTGGAGGCTTCAGAGCCAAAGCTCAGAGCCAAAGCTCAGGGCCAAAGCTCAGAGCCAGGGGGCAAAGTCTGCCAGACTCTGTTATGTTACTTTAGTTGAAGTTGACTATTTTAGTAAATGTGGACGTGTGTGTAAGGTCCCAACATGAAACATGGCCAACACAACAGGAAGTGGATTTTGAAATCTTTAAGCTTCATGACGCCACTGAGAACCTGACAGGATGTCATCATTTACCTCGTGGTCTGATGGACGAGCCTGTCCACAAACATTAGGACAAATACAGCCCATCCAGAAAGGTTTCCGGCCATTTTCACTGAGAACATTAAAAAACCTGAGTGGAAACATTCATAAAAGAGTTTTTCCTCTTGTCGGAGGTGGAAAAGCTGCTGTGACCAACATGAATCGAGGCTTAAACATCAGTGAAGAGCTGATAATGTGTGTGGAGCGACGAGGAGGCTGTGACCATGAAACTAACAGAAACGTCACCTCTCCATCGTGTCTTTACAGTGTGAGCTTTGACTGGAGCTTTTCACTGACAACAACTCTTCCCCTGCACTGGTTTAACGGCACCAACTGGAAATGATCCCTTTTTCCTCAAAGCTACAGTTTTTGTGCTACGCTCAGATGGAAACCCGCTTTATTGCACAGAAGTTAGAGGACAACGGTACTTTTTCTGGTCGACAAGTCTCCCCAGCTGCAGGCAGGACTGCAGGCCGATGGTGATCTCTGTCAGCATGTCGGCCATTTTCTTCTGGATCAGCTGATTTCTTGCCAGCGGCACGCCAAACTGGATCCTGGTGCAAAAAACAACAACACTCCATGAGCCTCACACTTATCAGATAGCCTGGTGTGGCATTAAAATATCTGTACACTGAGCAAACAGGTGTGGACGTCCATCTGGAGTCAACTTCCTGCATTCTTCCAAGTGAATTCATGGATTTTAAAACCAGCTCTTGAGTGCATGTGTGACTCGGACCTGTCGAGTGTGTACTGACGAGCTGCATGGAAACAGAACTCTGCTGCACCCAGAGCGCCCCATGCGATTCCATAGCGAGCGTTGTTCAAGCAGCCAAAAGGACCCTGGGAAGGGTAAAAGAAGAAGAAGAGTCACATGAAGATAAATGCCAAACCCATTACTCTGTTGCGTCGCTCCACCCACCCCCAGGCCAGAGACATTAGGCAGCAGGTTCTCCTCGGGCACCTCCACCTCGTCCATGAGGATCATGCCGGTGGCCGAGGCTCTCAGCGAGAACTTCCCTTCAATCTTTGGCGTGGCAAGGCCCTTCATGCCACGCTCCAAGATGAAGCCGCGGATCTTCCCGTCGTCACATTTGGCCCAGACAACAGCGATGTCCGCCACCGGAGAGTTGGTGATCCTGACAGAGGAGGTACAGGGGATGTTAGATAGACACAGCCAGTCTGCAGTAAGCGGCAAAGCTAAGTATCACAGTGGTATCATATATTTCTACATCTCTAATGAGATGCTATTTACTGAGACGTTTTCTCAAAGAACACGTTATGAATTTCCACACGTCTGCTCCTCACCAGGTTTTGGAGCCAGTGAGAGTGTAGGTGCGACTGGATGGATTGTACTTGGCTCTGGTCTCCATGCTGCCGGGGTCGCTGCCGTGGTTGGGCTCGGTCAAGCCGAAGCAGCCCAGGATCTCTCCACGAGCTGGGAGTCGACAACACACCGAGAGCTCACTGACTCGCTGTTAAAGCATTAATATCTGTCCGTCTGTTGCTGATGATACAGCGGCTGCTGACAGATCAGACGTGGTTCTTACCAAGCTTGGGGAGGTACTTCTGTTTCTGCTCCTCTGAGCCATAGGCGTTAATGGGGTGCATGACCAGTGACGACTGCACACTCATGACTGAGCGGTAGCCGCTGTCCACTTTCTCCACCTCTCTGGCAATCAAACCATAGGCCACATAGCTGGTCCCAGCACAGCCATAACCTTTACATCCAACATAGGGAGGGGGGTATTGTTAAAATACAGCACACAACAGATCAATTGAAATAAAGAAAGAAAACACACACAGTGTGTCAATGACACAGTTCAACCAGAGAAACGTGCTTTCCAGCAGAAGTGTGGTAAAACCTTACAACAATAGCCAAACTTCAGAATAAACAGATCTGTCGTCCATTCTGTTTAAAACATTGGTGTGTATCCTGTGGGACTGTCACGTCAAATCAGACCGACCTTTAATGGTTGGGCCCAGGACGCCCATCTCTCCCATCTCGGACACAATTTCTCTGTGAAACACTGAAAAACCAATGACACAACTGTCACGTGAGGATAACGGATGCAGATGGTATTTGATTTCCTGAGGCAGCAGTGATCTGTGCACATTACACACCAACATACATGCATTGGTAAATGCATTAAAGCTTAATGAAAATTTCCAGTAACAGTTCAGGAGTCAAGTTCGTGCACGTAAGAAAATGAGTTTCCCCACCCTCGTTTCTATTTGCCATCAGGATGCGAGGCATGAGTTTCTCTTGGCAGTAGGTCCGGAACGAGTCCCTAATCATGATCTCCTCCTCGGTCAGCTGGCCCTCCAGGTCCAGGGCATCGCGCCAGCTGAACTGGACCTTAGCTGTTGCACATGTGGAACAGGAACAAGTCAAGACCCTTAGAAGCACCATCAAAATGTTCTGAAGAGCTTCAGTTTCAAAATGGTGGCAGCTAGCGACACCTACGTGCTTTAGACGTCTGCTCAGTCTTCTCTGTACCTGAAAATATTAACCAGAAAAATGTAACGTGTAAATAACTCATTTTGAAGTACCTGCTCTAGGCAAAGGAGAGGTGAAGGTGTATTGGTAAGCTTTGGCCTCATTTAAGCAGCTATTAAACATGGAAATTGTTCAGCGATGAACTAATGGGTGTATGATGAATGTCCACTTAGATGTAAGACTTCAAAAGAAGAAGGAAAACAGCTGGTAGTACAACTTTAGCAAAAACCTGTTGTTGTATCTAACCACTGCTGTGAAATGCAATTTTCTGTTTGGTCTGACTTCCAGACACCCTGCAGCTCAAAGCTCAGAGCATCTGCATGGAAAGCTGCTGCTGTGGCCGGGGTCACTGTACTTACTGCGACCAGCAGGCGCTGCAGTGCCCTGAGCTCTGGAGGCTGACAGGAAGCCACATCTGTGAGGACGGACCAGGAGGCGGCACACGGCTCCTCTCAGTGCCATGATGGAGATTAGTCTGTAACAGAAAACATTTTCTGCATTTGGTTCACATTCTCCAATGGTAACTGCCAATTCTTTAAAGATACTCCACCTAATGTCTTATATAATAAAATACACATATCATATATATTAATGTCAAATATGCCATTCTGCATACTGACTACTTTTGCTACTTCAAGTACATTTGGATACTAATACTTTATGCTTTTAGTTAAATAACATTAAATAACAGATTATGCCTGTACTGTGGAATTACTACTTTCATTTACAATTTAAATAAATGATAAGAGTAGTTCTTCCACAACTGCTTACCTATATGTTGCTATGTTTATTTATAGTCCCTGTCAAACTAACAAAAATGACATAAAAGAGAGTCGTAAGAATGTAGGATTAGGGCTGCTAATGAGGGAGTACTAGCTGAAGTAGTTGTTTGTACACTGTTATTAACTACATGTCCGGTTCTTCGTTGTAGTGTAGCCAAATCTCGACCTGACCTTACTGCACACATGTAGCTAGGCTAGGCTAGGCTAGCTCAGCTAACTTTTGTAACTTTAGCTACAAGCTAACAGCGCGATACTAGTACCGCCAGCGCGTACCCCATAAATCCCCCACGTTAACGATGTAAATGCTGTGTTGACAACAGCTGATAAGTCAGGTATGAGGTGCTTACCTGTGGTCGGTGGGGTAACAACCCTTGAACTAGTTTTTCACCTCCCAGGTTGATGGTGCACAAATATAGATATATTATACACAGACTGTTAATTAGCTGCTGCGGTTAACTGCAGTCGCCATGTTGGTACAGGGAAGCCTCCTAATGGTGAAGGCAGGTCTATCCACAATTCAGATCATAACTCACCGAATTTACAACTGATTTTTCAGCTGTGTGGTTTGTTACAAACGTAGACATGTACATGGTTACATTAAACGCGAATGTTCATACCAAAAACACACATACTACAAACATTTTGCAGACAGTGACACTAGCTTATTAAGATGATTAGTTTCTAGGTTTAGGTTACTATTTTTTTCTTACTGCATTGTAAAAAGATTGCCATTATATAATTTTAATATTTTATTATAAATTATCACATTGTAGATAATAAAAGACAGAATTACAACAGTTACAATTGCTTTGTGTTGTTATTATTAAACTGTATTGCATTTACAGAGAAGAGTTTATTATTTAGCCTAGTTGTGCAGTGGACAAATCATTACAAATGTAAGGGTTAATTCCCAGTTCTTATTACCATTGCTAACTCTGAGAGACGAGGCGGTCCCAGTAACTTCAAAACAGTGCTGATTTATTCAAAGGATCACAGGTAAAATTAACATTACACGCTCAGGTATCTTGCACCTCCAACATGCTCGCAGAACCCAACAGGCCTGTACATTACATCTGGTTTGGGCTAACCCCATTCTACACAGCGACGTCAAACCGTGACGTCACCTGATATGCCAGCTATGCAGCTGACCAGAGCAGTAGTCAAAACATGGAGAAAATAAATGTGTGTGTGTGTCTGTTGATTAAGTGGTGTGTATCTAAAAACATTCTGGCAGGACATTCAGTGACATGTCCTGGTACTAAACATAAGCAGATATTATGATTACGATTACGGTTAAACACATAATAATAATAATAATAATAATAATCATCCTGCCTGCTGACAATCAAACTTTTCTATCTAGTTATCCTTGCCCATGTGCCCCCTGCTAAAATCTCAATGACTAAGCGTTTAAACAGTCTAACTAGACATCCTGTCTCCACTGAACATTTCTAATACATCAAGTACCTAACCAATATCTATCTGACTAAAAAATACCTAACACAAACAACTGTTAAAAAAATACAATTCAACATAAGCACACACTGGGCTACATCTTTTAAAATGATCATACAGCTGAATTAATGCAAACGGAATCTTATCACCTCCATGAAGGAGGATTTATTAGAGGAATATTAGACAGCATTAGTTGTAACTAATAAGCCAACAACTGAGTGTATGACGTCAGCAAACAGTAAACTAAACAGAGTAAAATGTGACATGTAATTTTGTTTTTATTTAACCGTCCAAACATTCTCAACCCCGCTGCAATATGGCGGTGAGCTAGACGTGGAATTGTTGCTTTTACGAGTGTAGCTCTACGGCGCTGTCTGAACGTCTAAACACGACGTCGTCATCACGTAAAGCCCGTTCAGCTGGATGTGCCTTGTTGACTGTGGCGTCATTACTGAACCTCACGTTAGTTATTAGCGAGAACACTTGTACAGGATTAGAGTTTTCCTCTATGTGGAGAAAACACATATCAAACCTGAGACTAACGTGAAAAGTATGGATGAACTCTTTGTTTATGTCCTTCCGTCATCACTTAAAATGGCGACGCAAACGGTTCTGATTGGTTCATTAGCAGGGCCGTGGATGTTGGAGGCGGGGCCACACTCACGTTTCAGTTCCCAAAATAAAAGCAGTCCAGTTCCAAGGAAGGATACCAGCAGCTGCCAAGTGGGAGAAACATGAGACAAACCGGCAAAAGCCATTTGATCCACGCATTTCCCTCTGTTGTGTTGAGGAAAACAGAGAACAGGCCAAATCTCTCCTGAGAACCTAGAAGCTTGATATCTGATGGCTTGGCATTGTTGTTTTTATTTATTTAAAACCATTTGAATGTATTTATTTTTCACAATGCACTTATTTGACTTTTGTTAATTTCACATTCCTCTTTCCTTTGTTGTTATTCTATCCACTGTGCCTCATCCGTCAAGAGTTATACTGTTATGTCTGTGTTTTCTTTTGCAATTGAAAACCAGCCAAAGAGCTGCTGTGGTCCAGCGGGCCAAGGCCAGTGGCCACAGTGCTGGACTGGTGTCACACCAGCAGGCTGCACCTTTCTGCTGGGTGTTACTGGACATGTTAACATGACATGCTTTGATAGACAGATAGTTTATTCATCCCGAGAGACATTCAGTACCTATGTATCTAAGATTTAACTTTAAGTAACATTTTGAATGCACATATTTTTCTTGAAACAGTGTTTATGTACTGTGGTATTACTACTGTTCCTTAATAATCAGAGTACTAATGTTTATATGTAGCTGGTCCCTGTCCAAAGAAAACAAAAAGACTTTCATGAAGGAGGATTTGTTGCCACTGAGCCCATAATCTCTGAAAGAGGACATTTTTCACAGCAGCGTTAGCCATGTTTGTGACACTTCCTTTGCTCTTCTGGGATCTTCTTGTGTATTTTTACTTTGACGTGAGTAAAGGCTGTCCTCTCCTGGTCCCCCTGCTGCAGCTGCCATGACTCACAGAGGTCAGCAGGCAACATTTTCCCTGGAAGGTGAATTATGGATGAACATGTTGCTTTTATAATTAATGCCATCTTGAATTGCATTGGCCCAGCGGAAGTTATGCTTTGTCATTGTTCTGCTGCATTCACGACTGATGAAGGCCAGCGTTCACTGTGAATGAGTGATGACGTAGAAACCAGGTGATGGAGACCGTGTTGTATTGGATTAAATATTGACATGAATTGTATTTGGTCCATTGTCTTTGCTTATTTTAAAACTATAACTGCTCAGATTACAAGTAAGGTCTCAGTTAGTGTTAGATCCCAAAGCTCAGGAGGTGTGGGCCAGCCTTCATCCTAACCTGACTCTTCCTACTTAATCTCAGAGGTGAAAAGTAACTGGTACTTTACTTGAGTATTTCAATTTTCCAACATGTTCTACTTACACTCTGCTACATGTGTTTGAGAGTTTTAGTTACCGTTACTTTACAAATCAAGATTTTTGCCAACAAAACATGACGAGTATACGTGTGATGCTGTTATAACTTGAAGTATCCAACAACACTTCAGCTGAAACAATAAGTCAGTTGATTGATTGACAGAAGATAAATAGAAACAGATATTTATAAAATCACTTGTTCTTATAAAATTCTTGAATTTCATGATTTCAGCTTCTGAAATGTACTGCTTTGACCTCAACCAACTAGTAAAATGCTGCTGCTAATACCTAAGTAAAAGTCTAATGATCTGTTGATATAATAGTGTCTCGTACAGGGGACGTTTTTCTGCATTGACTACTTTAATAGGCTACATTTAAAGTTCGATGCACGATTATAAATTGTAACGGGATATTTTAGTCCTTTAAGTAAAGAATCTCAGAACTTTATCCACTACAGTTTAACCGGAGCAGTTACCTCTGCCTACTCCCGAGTATTGGGATTTAACGTTTTACTCTTGCATCCGTTTAACGAGACTCGAGGTGCAGTCTCGAGGTATATAAACTCCCGCCTTCGCTGTCTGATTGGTTCAGCGCCTTGTCAATCCAGGTGTTGTGCGCGGTAATTGGTCAGCTTTCTCCTCTAAGGCCTCTCCCTTTAAACCTTAGGTGGACAGTAAGATTGTGAAGCGGACTTTGTCCAAGTGTTTAAACGAGGAGACGCTGCGCACTGTTTTCTCCGCCACGGAAGAAATATGCTGTAGTCGTCTCCTCTGAGCAGCTTTGGTCCAGGACAGACTCTTCGTGATCATGGAACTGGAGGAGAAACCGAAATATGGTAATTATCTAAGCCTCAAACGGCCCCGCTGCAGTCGAGCGATGATTGGCAGCTACGACTCTAACTTTAGATTTGGGGAGAATAGTTTCGCTTTGTGTGAGAAGTGATGTGAATCAATATAGAGTTCTTGTTTTCACCTTTCACTGTCTCGTGTTAGCTCCAACTTTATCTCGTAGCTGCACTTATGCACGTAAAATTCACTTTGCATTTCCAACGGCGAGTTCGTTTGTGAACCGACAGTGAGCACATATGGAGTTTATTGTCATTTATACGGAGTTTATTGTCATTTCTATGGAGTTTATTGTCACTCATATATAAGCTAAAGTTGTGGCGCAGGCTGCCTGGTGCGCATTGTCCCAGTTTGTCTCCTGCTGGTCCAGTTTGCTGCCACATTCCTCAGACTGGTACTGATGGCAACTGGAGCTCCCAACTATATATAGAGCTGATTAGAAAATGCTTCACACATGACGAAGGTCTTTGTCAGCTGCCTTCTGTCTCTCAGACTATGTCCAGTTTCATACACGTGTTTACGTGTTTTCAGTGTGTGTGCGTGTGTGTGCCCGATCTGTGCAGCTGCTTCCTGTGGGCTGCCCTCTGGGTGGTTGTAATAAACTCTCTGTAATGTGCTTTTACAGTGACACATCCTGCTGGTTGTGATGTACAGCTGTTTAATAAGAAGGCTTCTTCCAGGAAAGAGCTTTTCTTTGAGAGAAATGAAGCAATAAATGATTCACACAAAGCCTGTTGAGGGAGCGAGGTGACTCCTGAAAGGCGCCTGTTGTGTCACTATGCTCCTCTGCTGTGCACAACAGTTGTTCTGCAGCAGTGTCCAGCACATTTAGCTGTTGCAGGATGTCCACAGGTTGAAATGACAAACAATATGAGGTTCTTTTCATGACAAGGAAATAATCAATCAATCAATCAATCATCATAAACTTTATTGCCAAATATGTCAAGACAATGAATTTCACTCCAGCTCAGTGGCCACCGATGTGCAAGAAGACAAACAACCAGCTATTTCTAATTATGTACATGTATCGAAGTTAACAATGAGCTGTTTTATGTACAATGGTTACATCTAGGGGGCGGCACAGCACCACGGTGGTTAGCACCGTCACCTCACAGCGAGAAGGTTCTGGGTTCAAGTCCCGGGCTGACCCCAGGGCCTTCCTGTGTGGAGTCTGCATGTTCTCCCTGTGCCTGTGTGGGTTCTCTCTGGAGACTCTAAACTGCTCGTAGGAGTGAGTGTGGGTGGTTGTTGTATCTGTAGCTGCAGCCTCAGATACACCCCAGTCTGATGACTGATAAGGGGGTGCCCTCCTCCTCCTCCTCCATGAACACACCCCTTTCTCCTCTGCCTGCCACATAATCACGGGGTCACATCACCGGCGCCGCCCAGAACGCAATATCTCTGTGTCGGTGTTTGTGTGTTAAAGCCACAATACACAGAGTAAGATGACAAACAGTAACAGAAGAGAAATGTAATTGTGTTTGGCTGCAGATTCATTTGGCTCCGTCCACATCCCAAACCTGGTGTGTCCACAGCAGTGTGAACAGACCAGATGTCCTCAGACCAGATCTGGGCCACCTGCCTATGAGCTCCTAGACCCAATTCCTCTCCGACCTCTGACTGTGTGAGCGCTGTCAGAACGGTCAGATCAGAATCCATGTGGTCGTTTTAACGTCTCCTCCTCTGCTCATACGGCCTGTCGTCATCATTCGGCGTCGGCCCCTCACAGACCAGTAACGGTAAACATGGAGGAGAGCGACAACAGCGACGGGGTCAGTGGAGAGACCAGGACGTTTATGGAGAAGCTTCTGATCAGGCCAAACTGGGAGGAACATATCGTAACCCAGTGGTTTGGGAGGAAACTGGGCCATTTGACTGTGGCACACACACCACCTGGGTGTTATTCTTGTGTGCACGTGGCTCACATTTCAGTTACATCTGTGGCAGTTTAGGAGCTCAGTGGTGTTCACACACACAGACAGGAAGCAACGACGCACACAGATCAGATCTGAGCGTTGAGGCCTGAGATGGGAACACCGCCTTAGAGTCAACAGCCTCTATAAAGTTTTAGTGCAACATAATATTACTCAGAGAGACTTCAGACCAACCAGCTGAGAAAAGAGCGAAGAACACAAAGGTTAACTTGCACAGGGAGGGCGTTTCACATGTTGGAGCCACTTCAGGCTGAGATCTCTGGGGAAACCTCAATGACAGGATCTGGAGCAGCCCTGGTGCAGATTAGCTGTAATTACAGGCCATACTTAGGAGGGTAGTTTGAAACAGGATCCCCAGCTTCTCTGAACCTTCTTTCATGTTTGCTAAAGCTCATTCAAGCTACGTGTTCACCTCCACTTTGGGCCAGCTTCATTTGTTTTTGGTTCACTTCCTCTACTGTACAGTTGTCTGTGTCAGCTACCACCAAACAACCACCCGTTCCCACTTCAATGTGCCTGATCAGACGCTAACAACCCAGACACTCAGCTATCTGTCTGCTGCCACTGCCAGCTGTCCTGCAGCCTGAAATACAACAGCGGTGTCAGACAGATTAAGGCCAGGGAGAGGGAGTTTGGAAACAAGTGCAGAGGAGTTGGGCCGTTGAAGCAGGACCACCCAGTGAGCCGTTCGGCGGTCGCTTGATGCTCTTGGCTCGTCTCATTAACCTTCTTCGCTGATCAGGGAGGTTTGAATGAAATGAAAACGAAGGACTAATGCTGTGTTCACACCATATTGTAAATTACAAGGAGCAAGCAGGAAAACTGTTCACACCAGCCTCTGACGTGTCGGCGATTTTGGGGATTTTTGACACCGGGTATCGTCCCCTTGATAAGAAGAATTACAGACATGTCAACTAACTGTTGTAGCATGGCTGCAAATGCATCACAGAGAGCCGCATCCAAGTCAAACCCACTACTAAGACGGATACAGTCGGGTCAGCTCCTCCCAGAGGAGTCGTGCACAGTTTCCAGTTTCATGTGGTGACCGGCTGCTACAGATACACAAAGCAAGGAGCCCATTTAAAGTGTTTATCTGCTGTGGCTGCAGGTTAGTGCTGGAGCTGACCACCTTGGACTAATGCATGGACAGTCCCAAGCCAGAATAAGGAGTGGTTTTCCTGTGTGGTGCTGTATGAATGCTGCACACTGAAGAAACCTCCCTTTACACTGTCGAGTTGGGACTTTGTGGTCACCTTTAGTCTAGAAATGGTCAGTATTTCCTCTTTGCTACCGTCAATGAATAGTCTTGCTAATTATATATAGATCTGGGGGGAGCAGTTTATTTAAAGAACGAAGCCGCTGCTTTGTATGTGTGTTACTGCGCACAAACCCCGTCCAGAGACCAGCAGCACCAGTGAACATGGTGTCCTCACAGTCCAGACCCTGGTTTATCGCTCCGTGCCGTAGACCTCTACTGTTGTCCATCAGCTACTAACTGTGATGATAAAACCCTGGCGTCATCTGACAGTTTATGAGCCTCGGTTCAGTCTTTTCTAGTGACTGGAGGCTCAGAGGTTGTCTGACTGCAGTGGTGGCTCAGTGGAAGCAGGTGAGATCCTTTCAGAAGACCACAGCTGTTACTCTCTGCCACCAAAGGAGAACTGCTTCTGTAATTCATTTAGGCTGATTTAAAAACCAGAACACGTCCAAGCAAACCAAAGAGAGCTCTGGGATGATTTCACCTCTAGTGTCAAAAATGAGAAGGACAGCAGAGGAAAGCAAGAGCCCGCGTTGATGTGCTGGAGGTCTGACGGTGTCAAACCGCAAAATCCTGAGAAACCACCAGCCTGCGTGCCACTGGAGAAAAGGGGTTTGTGGAGGCCCCTACTCCAAGGCCCTCTGTGCAGTAACACTGAAAGGAGAATCATGGGAATGGAAACTTTCAGTCATTCAGCTGAATTTTCTGTTGCTGCCAACATCTGGGGAAAACACTGTGGCCCCTCTGTGGAGTCTTCGTCAGAAGGGAGCTGATCTCAGTGCAACATGAGAGGAAGAGATGAGAGCTGGAGCTGCTCGGCCAGACGCTGTAGTAGCAGTGATTCGCCAGCAGCTGAAACCCAGCACTACTCCTCTGTGTTTCCTCCCAGCATGTTTTTGATAACATAACTTTTCCTGTGCTTCAGCAGGCCGCACCCTCTCGTCTTTCCCTGCCAGCTGTGCTCATACATGGGTTTGTGACGAGGTGGGAGGAGACTGAGGGAGAGGCACAGGTGGAGCGCAGGCTGAAAAGCAACAGTTGTATCAGGATCAACAGAGAGGGGAAGTGTGAGGTGGAACGCTCAGCTATTCTGGGACTGGTTGAACTGGTTCCTCCTCCACAGGAGCTCTCGCCCATTTGTACCAGGAGGTGAAGCAGATAAAGGAGTAACAAGGTTCTCAGGACACTTCAACAGTGGACCCAGAAAGGGATCTGAAGATGGCTGGGGACGAAGAATATTATGGGAAGAATGGTAACTGCTCTCTTTGCTTTAGTTTAATATTGTTTGGTTTTACATCTTTTTTTTTTTTTTTCACCAAGCATTTGTCGGAGCAATGTGAAATGACTTGAAGATTGTTGGTTAGTTGTTAGGCTTGTTTATTTTTACTGCTGACGATCTGAATACGTGCTATGAAGTGTGGGAATCGTCTGAGTGAAACTGGAGCGGCGGTATTGGCCTGAATGGGTGTGTGAGGAACCTGCTGCTGCCTGATTGTATAGGTGTGAGAACAGGGAGCTCATCTGGAGCTTTCTTGTTCAGATGTTACTGTGTTGAACTGTTCTGTGCCTGGTCGCTGAGCCAACTTGTCAAAGGTAGGCAAGGCAGCTTTGAGTGGCCTCTGTGTGCAAACAAAGGTAAAGAGGAACAGTAAAAACCAGAATGCCAGTGCAGCCTGCTGACCATATCAAGCTCAGTGTGCTGGATAACAGACGGTCAGCCTCCTCCTGACCCCAGATAACCTGCAGCCAACGGTGCGCATGCACACGCACACGAGGGGGTCGTGCTGATGGTGCTGCACCACCTCGTAGATGCACTGGGGACAGTTTCCTCAGTGTTCAGAGACAGGAATGAAGCTGGCTCATTAACAGTGGCTGTTGAAACCCAAATCTGATGTTTGGCAGAGTGGTGTGTCTTGGTTTTAGCATAAACCACGATGAACATGACATGACTGGCTTGTCAAATTATTAGGAACACCTAGCTCAGACTGAGTCAGTCTAATCCACCGGTGCTGCTTCATGAAGGTGATGATGTTCAGTTCACACTGTGCTGATCCACCTGTATGACCTGAAAACGAGACATAAAATCACAAGCTGTTTGGTTTGTGGTTGTTCTGTGTCTGTGTTCTTAGAGTCAGGGTGGGGGGGTCCTGTTGTGTGGTATACTGACAGGTGTTTCTATTATTGTGTCCACCATGCCATTTAACAATATTTTCTCCTGCTCTGAAGCTTTGCACAGAATAAAACCGCTTTGTTTCACGGTAAAGTTTTTTTTTTTTTCCACCCGTTTCCCAGCTGTCCCCTGTTTTACCTTGAACTGCAGCAGAAACGGACTGAACATCATCACCTTCATGAAGGAGGAGGCACTGTAGCACTGGATTAGAGTGACTTGGTGTGACACAGGGGTTCCTAATAAACTGACCTCTGTGTAAAAGGATGAGACCCCCTCTAGTGGCCCTGTGAGTTCCACCGGCTCCGTCTTCCAAAGGAGTTTTCTTGTTCTTAGTCAACAGGGAGGAATGTGTGTGTCTGCCTGGAGGGAGAGTCTCTGGCCACAGAAAATGTAAATGTGTAGGCTGCATAAAGACGAGTAGGCCCAGTGCCAGGAGCTAACCGAGTGTTTCTTTTATGTAGGTGAGCCAAAGAAGTATGACCCGACCTTCAAGGGCCCGATCCAGAACAGGTGAGCCAGATGTGGGTTTTGCCTGTGCCTCCCCCAGAACGCAGGTCACAGCAACCTCACAGCTTTGCTCTCTCCATTCCAGGGGCTGCACAGACATCCTGTGTTGCATCCTCTTCTTCCTCGCCATCCTGGCTTACATTGCTGTGGGAATACTTGGTAAGGAAGCTGCAGCGTAGAAAACGCTAAACTACCTGCACTAACACTGTGTAATCTGTACCGTGTGTCTGTGCTGCCAGCCTGGACCCAGGGCGACCCCCGGAAGGTGATCTACCCCACAGACAGTCGGGGCCAGTTCTGCGGGCATGCCGGCACCCCGCTCGAGTGAGTCGCTGCAGACGTGTTCATGTTTCTCTGCCAGACATGTTCTTCTTGCTGTTGACGATGAAGAGCAGTGAACTTCCCTTCAGTTCCAGACGCTCCTCGGCTTCTCCTCTTCATCGGAGTCTGAGCCTGTTTCAGCGCTCCATAAATAATAAGTGCATAAGACAACATTTCCATGCTTTTCTGTAAAAACTGTTCACTAGCTGGAGTGTCGCTCCGTTGGTGCAACATGAAGCCGCTCTGCCCTCATCCTCCTGGATTTTCCCAGCCTTTCATCTTAACCCGTCAGAGGGTAGAGATGTGTGAGATCTACTTACTAATGCAAGCCAACTAACTCCTTTATCTTTGGAACCTGTTCTCTCTGATATTGATGATAACCAGATTAGTTTCACGTAGAGCATCAGAAATGAACTGCGCTGGTTTTCCCAACTGTCCTTCGTGTGTGTTTCCGCAGGAACAAGCCGCTGTTGTTCTACTTCAACATTATGAAGTGCGCCAGCCCCATGGTGCTGCTGGAGTTCCAGTGTCCGACCACACAGGTGCGAAGCCTCCTTCACTGTGGTTTCTGTCCTGGCCTTATGAACCATAGCGGTCTTCACAGTTCGTGCCAGCAGTATACACAACACCCATGCAGTGGTTTCACTGGGCTTTCATTTTTATTGGGTTGTAAATTTAAATTGAAACAGATAAAGCTGCCATTTGTCCACAAATCTACACTCAGTAACACAAAATAACAAAGTGAAAACTAGAGTTACTCTTCCGTGGTTCAGCGCCTCCGCCACTGGTCACTGACCAGTCACTGACCTTTGACCACCAAAATCTAATCAGTTCACGTGGACACGTGCCAAACTTGAAGAAATTCCCTCAAGGCGTTCCGGACATATCGCGTTCACAGCAAGAGGACGGACAGACGGACAGACAGACAGACAGACAGACGGACGGACCCCGAGATAATATAATGACTGATTTGTACTGAGAGCGGATGCGAGTGGGGAAGAGTTGTTGTTTGCAGCTGTAAACGGCTCCTCTAACTCCTGTGCACGTTTCATCAGCTTGTAACAATGTCGATCAGCAGCAGATTCACCGATCAGCCCTGACATCCAGTTTGAACTCTACAACTTGAGTAGGATTTGGAGTGTAGGCCTCGTCTCTCCACAGTGGGTTTGTGAGCAGTTCTTCCACTGCTGTTGCTGTGTAGGATGGGACTCTGTGGCCTCGATGCTTCTTTCTCCAGGTTGTTGGTGTTGGCTTGGCTCTCCTGACTGTGCTTCCCTTTCTATCTGACGTCGTGGCCACCGAGTTCCTTTCCTGCACTTGATGTAATTGTATCCTGCTCTGATTGTTGCTTCCTCCTTAGATGTGTGTGGAGAAATGCCCTGACAAGTTCATGACATTAGTCAAAGCCTACAGCAACAAAAATGACTTTGACTACTACAAGAACTTCTGCCAGGAGGGGGTGACCAACACCATGGTGAGTGGAGCCACCGTGGTCGCTCACTATTACTTCAGTCTTAATTGTCCACAGCTTCTCACACACTGTGTGCTGTGTTTCAGGGTGTACCACAAATCCTACAGCTAAAGCTCTGTCCTGCCATGCTGATCCCCAGCACCGCCTGTGAGTGGCCAATGTTCCTCCCAACATAAACTGAAAATCGTCCAGAGATCTGGTGCATACAGATGTGGTTTAAAGTGGCGGTCGCCTTCCACACAGTTCTTCGTGAACAGTGAGGAAAAAGAAGCAGGAAGACTTCAGGTCCAGGCTGAGCCCCGAGATCCAGGTCCAACAGGGACGTGACCACGTCTCATTCAGAGCTGCACAAAGAGCTTGACTACACTGATCGGCTCAGAAACATTAGGCCGGCGTCCTAATACTTGTTCATTTTCATTTGTGGTGTTAGGTAGAGCAATATGTTCCATGGGGAATCCAAAGCAGCGTGTCTGTGTTAAACCCAGAACAGTGGTCGTCACTTACTGTGTCAGAGGAAACTCTGGTTTTCCTCTTAAGTGGAAAGCACCGACACTGAGCCACATCTGTACGTGAAAAGTCTGTCACATAGAAGTCTTTGTAAAGACGTTCTCACCTCGGTTTATTTCCTTTTCTTTGCTGCAGTTACTCGCAGGTGTTTCCCAGCTTTGGGGCAGAAAGGAGGCGTGATCACTGTGGGAAACAACTCCAAGTTTGATGATGGCACCGGGAACATGAGAGATGCCAAGGATCTGGTGGATGGAGTCAAGTGAGTATGGTATTAGAAAGCAGCTGACACGTGTTACCTCAGAGGAATTCCTCTCTGCAGATAAACACTGGAGTCTGTTCACAGGAATGCTACTGTGGTTATTGAAGCTCGGCAGGTGGTCATGAAAATCTTTGAGGATTACACACGGTCCTGGTACTGGATCCTGATGTAAGTCACCAGCCCACATCTGTAGATCTGATCCGGTTTGTGTGTGAAGCCTGAGACCTCAGCGGGTTTTCTCTGTGCTTCCCTTCTCACACCCAGAGGGCTGGTCATTGCTACGCTCACCAGCCTGCTCTTCATCGTCCTCCTGCGCTTCCTGGCAGCGATCATGGTCTGGATCATGATCGTCCTGGTGATACTGGTCATAGGATATGGTAAGGGCCGAAATACCTGAGACCTTGTTGTTCTCTTTGTCTTGCTCACCTCAGATCAGCGCTGTTCCAGAAAGCAGGTCTAAAAACATGACCCTGACTAAAGCCTGCTGTCAGCTGCATGTTTGCATCATGGCCGCCTCGCTGTCCTGTGACCCTGTGAGCGTAGGGTGTGCGGATCCTCACTCATTAACAAGTCTCTGGGATGGAGCTC
Organism: Monopterus albus; assembly: GCF_001952655.1. Classification (NCBI taxonomy): domain Eukaryota; kingdom Metazoa; phylum Chordata; class Actinopteri; order Synbranchiformes; family Synbranchidae; genus Monopterus; species Monopterus albus. The sequence continues at coordinate 520,670 of NW_018128172.1, read as the reverse complement.
AGCATGAGCACTGGGGGAAGTAAAGGCAGCAGCTGTTGTGGACCAACACAGCGATGGTGTAAAGCTTTGAAGAGAAACTCTGAGCTTGTGCAACTGACAAATGATATCTCAACATTACTGTAATGTCCTGGAGCGTTTCTGTTTACATGGTACAGAAGCAAGTCAGGCCCTAATCTGCCCCCTAGAGGAGAAACGTTCAATTCCTCCACATTAACACAAAGTACACGAGCACTGGAGCAGCGATGCTGGTGTTTATGTGTTGGCATTGGTAAAAAGCAACAACCCCGAGATGGGAAATGTGACGGCTGATGGCGCAGCCCGAGTGAAAACAGACCAGAGAGAGAAGCACAAGGGAACAAACAAACAGAGGGCTAGAGGTTTTCAAGGGTTTGCAGTCATCTGTGTACTTACAAGGTTTAATAGATGAGAGAAGGTTGAAAGGCCTGAAGTCATCAGGGCTGCACCACAGTCTGAACAGCAGGGAGGAGATGGAGGAGCTCAGTGAGGAAGAACCCTGCAGACTGGAGCCACAGACCCATGATGGTTGCTACAGTGGTGTGAAAAAGTGTTTGCCCCCTTACTGATTTCTTATCTTTTTGCATGTTTGTCACACTGTAATGTTTCAGATCGTCAAACAAATTTATATATTAGTCAAAGATAACACAAGTAAACACATCATGCAGTTTTTAAATGAAGGTTTTTATTATTAAGGGAAAACAAAATCCAAAACTATAGAGCCCTGTGTGAACAAGTGTTTGCCCCCCTGTCAAAACACTGGTTTATCGCACCTGAGTTCAATTTCTCTTGCCACACCTGTTCGCAATCAAGAAATCACTTAAATAGGACCTGCCTGACAAAGTGAAGTAGACCAAAAGATCCTCAAAAGCTAGACATCATGCCGAGATCCAAAGAAATTCAAAAACAAATGAGAAAGAGAATAATGGAGCTCTATCAGTCCGGAAAAGGTTATAAAGCCATTTCTAAAGCTTTGGGACGGCAGCGAACCACAGTGAGAGCCATTATCCACAAATGGCGAAAACATGGAACAGTGGAGAACCTTCCCAGGAGTGGCCGGCCGACCAAAATTACCCCAAGAGCACAGCGACAACTCATCCAAGAGGTCACAAAAGACCCCACAACAACATCCAAAGAACTGCAGGCCTCACTTGCCTCAGTTAAGGTGAGTGTTCATGACTCCACCATAAGAAAGAGACTGGGCAAAAATGGTTTGCATGGCAGAGTTCCAAGACGAAAACCACTGCTGAGCAAAAAGAACATAAAGGCTCGTCTCAGTTTTGCCAGAAAACATCTTGATGATCCCCAAGACTTTTGGGATAATACTCTGTGGACAGACGAGACAAAAGTTGAACTTTTTGGAAGGTGTGTGTCCCATTATGTGTGGCGTAAAAGTAACACCGCATTTCAGAAAAAGAACATCATACCAACAGTAAAATATGGTGGTGGTAATGGGATGGTCTGGGGCTGTTTTGCTGCTTCAGGCCCTGGAAGACTTGCTGTGATAAATGGAACCATGAATTCTGCTGTGTACCAAAATATCCTGAAGGAGAATGTCCGGCCATCCGTTTGTGACCTCAAGCTGAAGCGAACTTGGGTTCTGCAGCAGGACAATGATCCAAAGCACACCAGCAAGTCCACTTCTGAATGGCTGAAGAAAAACAAAATGAAGACTTTGGAGTGGCCTAGTCAAAGTCCTGACCTGAATCCAATTGAGATGCTGTGGCATGACCTTAAAAAGGCAGTTCATGCCCGAAAACCCTCCAATGTGGCTGACTTACAACAATTCTGCAAAGATGAGTGGGCCAAAATTCCTCCACAGCGCTGTAAAAGACTCATGGCAAGTTATCGAAAACGCTTGATTGCAGTTGTTGCTGCTAAGGGTGGCCCAACCAGTTATTAGGTTTAGGGGGCAAACACTTATTCACACAGGGCTTTGTAGTTTTGGATTTTGTTTTCCCTTAATAATAAAAACCTTCATTTAAAAACTGCATGATGTGTTTACTTGTGTTATCGTTGACTAATATTTAAATTTGTTTGATGATCTGAAACATTACAGTATGACAAACATGCAAAAAGATAAGAAATCAGTAAGGGGGCAAACACGTTTTCACACCACTGTAAGTTTAAGGAAGGGTGGGAAAGTTTAACGAGAACTCTGTTGCTGGAATGTGAAAACAATGACTGCAGGTAGAAACATGATCAGGGAAACTCTACCTTTGTCATCAAAACACCTGCTATAACATGAGGTCATGTATTTTGAAGCAGTTTACTGCATGATTATCTAAAATATTTTTGGGATCAGAGATCTCAGCTTGGCTGAAAGAAACAGAGAGGGATATGGAGTTTTGTTGTCAACACTTCAAAATTCCATCAGTGTGGAAAAGACACATCTCCCACTGTACACTGAAGGTTTCAGTTTGGATCTGACCTACTGATTATGTGTATCTTTGTCCTGCTACGTTGTTTTTGTCATGTCAGATCAATGTGGCTCCCATTAACTTTAGTCTCCACATTGCTATTTCCATTTACACCCACTGTCTGTCATCTGCTAACACATTTGAACATGGAAGCCTGTGAGCACTCCTCTTACAGCAAATGATTAAACCCAATCAAACCCTCGTTCTGGGAGGATGACACCATGGGGGGAAATGTTAATATGGGTTATATTAGTAAAGCTGTGGGTAGTTTTGAACCTATAAATCTGAATTCAGGAAGGACAGACAGTGATGGGTTGTTCTAAGGGAGGGTTCTGCAGGCAATCTTGTGTTGACCTATCAATACATGTTTGGGAGGTGCTGCCCAGCAAAATTTCTCCTGCTGATTTTTATGTTTTTGTACTCATGTCTAACTACAGTGAGCAGAAAGGAAAGCAAAGACTTAATTTAAAGTCGGATCATCTGCTGGCCACATCTTACCACACTTTTCAATATTTAGTAGCTATATATGATGTAATTTTGTTATGTTTTATGAGGCATAAGCATTTGAATGCAGCTTTGATAAATGTGCATCTAGAGAGCTGAAATCATGTTTTTTAAAGGTAAAATATATTTCTTAGTTTTAGTCATATTCCAAAAGAAATTGGGCGTTGGGGTGTGTCAGTCTCTGTTTGTTTGGCTGTGTTCCATTTGGCTATGTTAGAATGTTGCTTGTTACATAGCAGCAAGGGTGTGGAAACTCTCCTGAATGGAGCAGGCAGCAGAAGGTACCGATAGGAGATTGATCTTCATCATCTGATAATGTTAAAATAGGCTGTACTTTCATATTAAGGGAACATGATGTCTATTAAAGTACAGTGGGACATTAGACAATGATTACACTGCTGTGTTGCACAGAACTGTCCTTACACCAGCGTTGTCCTCCTGTGTGTGTGTGTGTGTGTGGTTACTGGTTAGGTATCTTCCACTGCTACATGGAGTATGCTGCCCTGAAGGAAGCGCCTGGTGCCAACGTGACTCTGCAGGACCTGGGCTTCCAGACGGACTTCGCAGTCTACCTGCAGATCCAACAGACGTGGCTGGCCTTCAGTCAGTACACAGTCCACATGTTTGTAACCTCTGAGGTGTTGCTGCACAGTGTGACGTGACCTCTCCCTCTGCACCCCCCAGTGATCATCCTGGCCATTGTGGAGGTCATCATCATCCTCCTGCTCATCTTCCTCAGGAAGAGGATCCTCATTTCCATTGCTCTCATCAAAGAAGCCAGCAGGTCAGTAGAGTAGCGACAGACCAGCTGAACTCGGACTGACGATGGGTTGTGTTTCTCTCTTTGGCTTGATGTGTGTGTAACCAGCGGTGCTTGTCTTGCTGTTTCCACAGAGCCGTCGGCCACATCATGTCCTCCCTGTTCTACCCCCTGTTCACCTTCCTCCTGCTGACCATAGTGATCGCCTACTGGGCTGTCACTGCTGTGTATCCTTTACGCTACGCCAGCGCTCTGACAGTGACGCTGTTAGCCAGACTAGCTCCTGCAGGTTAGGTTTACAGCTCTACCCACGCTATTTCCTGTCCCCTGTTGCTTCACACACTGTCTGACTGCACCTGCTGTGGGCGTTATCGTGTACAACTGTGTCAGTGGTGGTGGACTGGATGAGCTGTGATGTGTCAGGGTTCACACAGACAGCCTGCCCCCACGGTGAGTATGGCCACACGTTGGTCACCTTGTTCTGAGGCGTCTGCAGTGAACGTACTGTGAGTCACCATGGTGACAGTGGGACATTGATGGGAGGTGGTTTCTGTGCTCGTCCGAGTCCCAACGATTGAAGTCCTTAACAAAGCCCATCAGCTTCTTGTCTACCTCCAATGAGGCCGTCTACAAAGTTTTCAATGAGTCAGTGTGCGACTACTCGAGGACGAACTGTGACCCGGCTGTAGGTTTTTATCGTTCATTGTACTGATTCTTCAAGTTTCACTTCAGCGTTGATTTTGTATGTTACTGTGCACAAACCCCATCCAGAGACCAGCAGCAGTGAATGTGGTGTCCTCACTGTAATGAGTGTGTGAGTCCAGCTCATCGCTCTGTGCCGTAGACCTCCACTGTTGTCCACTAGCTATTCACCCCCCCCAGTGAGCCAAACCGCTGCACTGAGGGGCAGGCTTCCTCCTCAGGAAACACAGGAGGCGTCTGTTTCCATCAACCAGCTCCAACATGTTGGTCTGAGCAGCGAGGAGCTGGCGGAGCCGTGTGGCCAGAGCTGAGACGGTGACTCTGTCTGACCTCAGACACTACGGCCGCTCTCAGCCTGTGGAGCTGTTTGATGGAAACACACAGGCCTCACTCAGCTTCCGTTGTTACTTTGGTGTCTGGATGGGATTTGTGGAAAACAAACAAAATCACCGGCTGCGTCCGTTCAAACTATTTCCAGTCCCTCCTTATAACCTGTATCTGTGCCCAGAACTACTCCAGCAGTGATATGAAAAAGCAGTGCCCGGACTCCCAGTGCCTTTTTGCCTTCTACGGGGGAGAGACTCTTTACCACAAGTACTTGATCGGCCTGCAGTTCTACAACGTCTTCCTCTTCTTCTGGTGTGCCAACTTCGTCACGGCTCTGGGACAGATGACCCTGGCCGGGGCCTTTGCCTCCTACTACTGGGCCTTTGTCAAGCCAGATGACATGCCCACCTGCCCACTGTTTTCTTCCCTGGGGAGATCTCTCAGGTGTGTGTGTGTGTGTGTGTGTGTGTGTGTGTGTGTAGGTGTGAGAAGGCACAGACCGGCCTGGCTGTGCTGTCGCCTACAGTAAATCAACTACTATTCTGATAATGGTTTAGAGCAGCGTGGCGCCACGTCTCGCTGTCAGAGGGTTTACAAAGCAGCCAGTCAATCATTAGAGAAAATAATCCGTAGCTGCTCTTGGATCCAAACGAGTTCAGCAGAGCTGCACCAGCCACGTACTGCGTTTACATCAGTGCATGAGACAGGCTGGTAATGTGAACACACTGCACAGTAAAATGTTTTACTGCAGTGAGTAGCCTGCTAATACTTGTACTTAATGTTATTACTGCAGGGCTTTTTGTGACGGAGCAGGCGACTTGCACAGCGTGGTCTTAGTACTTTTACTGAAGTAAAGTATGTGAACACGTCCTCTACTACTGCTGCCAACATGCTTTGGTCATAAAACATCTTCTAGTTACATGCTCTAGTTTTAATCTGTATACCTCAGTTCACTCCTCAGGGTCAGCCCAGTGCTGCAGTCCAGCTCCGTCAGCTGCAATGGACAAGACCCTGGTTTCATTCTTCTGAGGGTCGTTGTCACCAATGATAATAATACTTGTGTAATACTGTGATATTCTCTGAGACGGTTATCGTACCATGAACGTCTCAGACCTTCTGACCCTGGTTCTGATCAGGAGTGCACACATGCTGCAGGTCACTGAAGAAAACTGTAAAGATCTAGTTTTACTTCATCTGTGCTTCACGTTACTGAGTTTTTATTGGTGAAAAATGTAAAACGTTTTGTTTTCAGATGTTTTTATTTAGTCATGAAAAATATTGTCAGTGAAAAGTTTTCGCTGACAAAGTCGACATGATGTAAAACGGTTTTGATGAGAGAATGTGTCTTTCAGGTATCACACGGGAACTCTGGCGTTCGGCTCCCTCATCCTCTCCATCATTCAGATCATCAGGGTTCTGCTGGAGTATCTGGACCACAAGCTGAAAGGTCCGTCAGAGCAGCGTTAGCTGGATGTGTCTTCTGCAGGTCATAGTCCATAGTTTGTGTAACGTACAGACATGAATCCAGCAACATCCTTGGATCAGGTTCAGAGGGGTGGTTTGCTCTGGTGGCAGTGAAGAGGCCACAGATGGAAACGACACCAGTTTGATGGCACAGTACTGAATAATAGCAAAGATCATGTGTAAATTTGTCTTGATGTAACTGTGTGTTTCTCCTGGACCTCTGGGTTTTTTTGAAGACCTGTCTCCAGTGGTTGTTACACTGTCATCTACCTGTTGTCCACAGTCGCCCAGAATAAGTTTGCAAAGTTCCTGCTGTGCTGCCTGAAGTGCTGCTTCTGGTGCCTGGAGAAGTTTGTCAAGTTCCTCAACAGAAACGCCTACATCATGGTGTGTGTGTGTGTGTGTGTGTGTGTGTGTGTGTGTGTGTGTGGTCAATTTTGATCATTTCCCTGAACTCGTCAAAGTGGGAACATGGTGATTCTTTCTAAGTGCCTACCTGAATGTGATGAGTGTGTTTGGCCTCCAGGTGGCGATTTATGGCAAGAACTTCTGCACGTCTGCCAGAGACGCCTTCTTCCTCCTCATGAGGAACATGATCAGGTGAGTGTCCACGCAGTTTGTGATTGTACAGGTTTACACAAGCTCAAATTTAACATGTTTAAAATGTGTTTCTGTCCTCAGGGTGGCTGTGTTGGACAAAGTCACAGACTTCCTCTTGTTTCTAGGCAAACTGCTCATTGTGGGGCTCGTGGGTGAGTCTTCAGAAGTTTGCACTGACCATATGTTTTGAACTGGAGAAACATTTCTGGCTGACATACTTGTGTGAAAAGGCACTGACTGATGTACAGATGGTGACAACTGAGTGGGGAGACAACCAGCAGGGTCACTGATCAATCAGATCATCGTCCTGATGATGTGATTGATCTGTTTGTCCCCAGAATGTCAGACACTGGGAAAAAGTCCCACAGTGACTCTCCAGAGCCAAAGGTGGCATCTCCACACCTCTCATTGTGTCCAACCAGCAGATCTACAGAGACTCAGCTGATTCTCATGTCTGACAAAGAAAAGCATCAGCTCTTCACATTAAAGAAGGTGGAACCAGAACATGTTGGTGACTGTTGCTTCTAAATAGCTGAGGTTCATTTTCTACCAGTGAACTGACTCATGGCTGCAGCTCTAGGTCACTGAATGGATTCATGAGGACGACACAGAGGGTCGGACACAGAGGGTCGGACACCGTGGGGTTGGACACAGTGAGGGGATCTGGGTTGGAAGGAGGACGTTTCCTCCTCCAACAGAGGAGACCTGGCAAGGCTCTGGAGACTCGACCCTGACGAGGCCCTGCTGGTTTGTCCTCTCAGTTGTCACCAGCTGTTTTAACAGTTTTGACTCAAAGTGCACGTGTTCTAAATACAGCGGTACAGATTGGGCCTCTGTAGACATTCACTGCCTAACGTTTCTTCATGAGCTTCGCTAAACACCACGAGTTCTGCCAGAGTGTGAGTGGTCTTTGTGTCCACAGGGGTCTTTGCCTTCTTTTTCTTCTCGGGGAGAGTGAAGGCCTTTGAGAACACAGCTCCCAGCCTCCACTACTACTGGGTGCCCATCCTGGTGAGTCTCAGGCTCCTCTCGTTCCCAGGAAAACACTGTTGTATGTCTAAGACCAGCAGAGTCTGTGCGCACTGAGTTCTGATTGTTCTCCTGTGTTTATGGCTTGTGTCCTCACCAGACTGTGGTGGTTGGCTCCTACTTCATCGCCCATGGCTTCTTCAGTGTGTACGCCATGTGTGTGGACACGCTGTTTCTCTGCTTCTGTAAGTAGCACCTCAGCTGCTGTCACATCCACATCATCCTTAGACTTCCACACTTAACACATGAGAAGGATGAGCTGCAGACATGTTGGACAGAATCCTTCAGGGCTCGATGTAAAGTGCACATATTAATGGTCAGCTCAGTCCAAACCTCTGAATCCTCACTGGGATCTTGGTGCTGGGCTCTCGCTAATGCTAAACTGCATGAATGTGGTGTGCCACATGTTCTGCAGCAGTCTGTGCCTGCTGCTTGGTGTTTAACCTTCAGCTGTGCCTCCTTTGCTTGCTTGGTGTTTGACTTTTCTTTTTTGTTTCTCTTCCTTTTCCTCACTTCCCACCATCCTCCTCCTCCCCTTCGACCTGTCCCTATAACACCATTTTACCTTGGTTTCTGCACTGATTTTCTGTTCCATCAACTGACACATACGAACGCATCCATCTTCTGCTCAGCAACAGGACACTGAAGACCTGCAGTAGATTCCCGAGGACGGTGAAGTCCAGGCGCCACCACAGCTCCTCCGCTCTTAAATTATGGGGCACTGGGACTCTGGTGGTGCTCTCCTTTGCACTGAAACCACTTGTCTCAGAAGCAGATTGAAGTGCAGCTCTAGAAATCAGTGGATCCAAGGAGCCGGCGTTTTGCTTCGATCCACTTAACTGAGCAGACGCAGCCTTTCAGTGTTCACGACCGACTGGTTTCCTTCAACACAAGCAAACGTGAGGTTTTTCTTCCAGACTGACCGTTGGCTAAACCCCTCCCCCAAGCAGTGATTATCCAATCACAGCTTAGCGCTGGATTTCTCCAACGCTGTTAATCTCGTCACCTGATTTAAGCTGTGTACGGTTACCATGGTTACAGGTGGTGCTGTGGTTGTTTGTTCAGTGTCACTGGTTCACTCACATCTTTAACTAGTACTATGTGGCTGACGCGACCTGTTTATAAATACGTTACAGGAAACGACAAAGCAGTGACGTACCTGCATACGACTGGAATCGGTATGTGACAGTAAAACCTTCATTGTCTTGTTGGTGGGCTGTGGTATGTGCCAGTGACCTGGAGCGGTTAGCAGTTCATAGGTCGCACATGGCAACAGGAACTTGAGTGAATGGTCAGCGTGCTTTAAAAGGAGCGTGGCATTATTGCACGTTGGTCATGTGTTCACGTGATGAAGTGAGGGCCTCCTGTTCGGTCGGATTTATTAGGTTCCTCCTGGTGACAGCCAGGTCACTGACGTGGTGCTTGGACAGTTTACGCTTGGGTCATGATGTGGTGGACAACGTGACCTGACGGGCTGAGGTCAGGTCTGAACTTGGGTCCTGCCTTTGTCGTTACACTACAGAAACTTGAGGCCATCCGTGTGCCCACAGGGTGAAGCTGCTGACAGACGTGCTTCCTGTAACGTGTGGACTGCGGCTGCCACGGCGGTGTCACTGTTCACGTGCTTGTGTAGTTGGTGTCTCTGACCCACAGTGGGCAGAACAGGACTGACACACTGTCTTATCAGTTTCTGCTTTTGTGCCATGTTAACAGAAACCACAGCATTTAGTCCAGTGTCAGCTGGAAAGTCTGGAAGAGTTGTAGGGTCATTTTGGTGTGTGTTGGGGGGGTGGAGCCAACAGGAAGTCAGACGGGAATCTGGAAGCACCAAGAAGACTTGTCGTTGGGCAGCAGTTTGGACCCCCACTTTTATTTAGCTTAGGCTTAGTTACATTTGAATGGTTTGAGCATTCTTTAACGAGATGAGTAAAAAGGGTTAAGTATATGGATTTACAGTTTTACAAGTTTTGGTTTGTAGAGTCCTGAACTGTTGAACGTACTGTATTCAGCAGATCAAGGTCGGGGAGGAGGCAGCACGCCCCACTCAGAGTCCACATAAAGGTCAAGAGGATAAACTGTGTTGACAGTAGACTGCCAGAAACACACCTGATACACCTTCTCCTCATGACTGTTAGAATCCCCATGAATTCATTCTTCGGATTTCCTAGAATTATTCATATGAAGTTTGACCTGCTCTGTTAAAGACGCAGTGCGTCTCCAAAAGGTAGACTGACCTGTCTGTTGAATCCCTTTCCAGTGGAGGACCTGGAGAGGAATGATGGCAGCCCAGAGAGGCCGTACCTGATGCCCGAGAGCCTCCGCAAAATCCTGAACAAGAAGAACAAGAGCCAGCCGGCTCAGTAGCCCCTGTCTTCCGGCTGGAGATGCTGGCGTGGTTCAGTGGGACCAGGAGGGCGACACCGTGCCATCAATCCCCTGGAGCCTACAGGGGGTGGCCATGTTCCACTGTCGCAGGTCTCACGGACACTTTGGCTGCTCCCGATGTCAGGACTCTGCTCAGAGCTTTTTTTAATGCAGTTAACATCCAAACCTAGTTGTAGTGTGTTCTTTTTATCAGTGAAGAAGTTTAATGTGAGCATGTTTTATTATCCGAGTGTTACGTGAAGGTAACCTCCCAGGTAATCAGTTAAAGCCTTTCAAAGTGCTACTCTTGTATTTTCAAATGTGTATTCTCATCTTTATATTTGAATAAATATTTAACCTTATTGTTACCAAAGCCCCCGCTGTGCTGGCCAGCCGGGCACCGTGGGGCCTTGTCTACATTGACAAGCATGTGATGCTGAATGTGTTCAAACAAAAGCAGAATGTCCACTTGGACACTTTTCTTCACGTTTGTGCAGGTGAATTGATGATGTTTTTGAAATACAGCCTTCACACAGAGTGGTGTGGGAGCCTGTCTTTTCCAGAACAGCCATACAATGCACTGCCCCTTAGGCTGCTATCCACATCCTGCAAGGTGAGGGTCGGCCCTGCTGCCGGGGGCATACGTGGCCTCAGTCCTTCAGGAGCCCGTCTGGGTCGACGCGATGCTCCCAGGTGGCTGCGGGGCTGACGTCGCCCTGTCGGACGTGGCTGGCCCACGCTCGCCTTCCTGGTACAGATCCTGTATGTGATGCGTCTGTTCTGATGGTCCAGCAGCTTCGTCTGCCAGAAGACGTGCTCAGTGTGACACAAGCTTGTATTCACCCTCAACATGGCTGAATTTCCAGTACTGTCCACTAGATGGGAGGTTTCAACAAGTTATAAATGGTTCACCTATTTAAGAAAACTGAATGGAAATGTAATCATTATTGATAAAACAGAAATGTACATCGATGCTTTTTGTTGAGGACTGTGTGGAAACCGGCGGCTGTCGAAAACCAACGTGTCTGTATCTGCTGAGGTTTCGTAGTATTTCTTGTTTTCTGTGTTGCAGCTTGTTTCTGCATTGAGCTCTCTGGGCCACCGTAGGCGGCTGTCCTTCATGCGTATAGGTCAGTCAGCAGAGCAGAACAGGATCTTATCAGCAGTCTGGTTTTACATGTCAGCTGGCTTCTCTCATGCCGAGATTACATCACCTTTTTTTATGACTGATAAAGGTGAGCAGCTCATCAACCAGCAGTCAGGTGTACTGGTGATGCTGAGCTCATAACATCTCGGAGCTGCTGGTGTCTACAAACTGGGACTGTAGTCTTTACCCAGTGGATGAACTACATGCTGCTGTTAACTCTGTTACAGTGCACGGCTCCTGTGGTGTTTCACTACGTTTTGACTCTAAATATTTGGGCGTTAGCTTTTGAGGTGAGAGCAGAACAACTGTGAGCTGCTGAGTCTGCATGGTTGACGACTGTAGACAGGTTTAAGTTGACACAACAAACTCCACAATCAAAACAGTAGACACACTCGTTCCCAGCTAATGAGGTTTGCAGTCAAACAATGAATCATAAGTCAGGAGTCAAAAGATGCAGTTTAGCACCACAGGCCCTGAGAGGGTCTCCGGATGAGCTGTAGAGTGGGGGGTCTGCACAACCTGGGCACACCGTGACTTGTTTAAGCCTTCCATGTTAAATTAAAGTTAATATGGGACATCTGAGTCATGTTTCTCAGGTTTTCCTTTCCCTGGAGCCCTGCACCAGCAACATCTGGCAAAGACCGGCCTTGCTCTCTGTTATTTTGTCTTGTATGTGGGAGACAAGATCATCCCCAGCAGGAGACCTCCTCCGTCACTTCACTGTCTTTTCACTGAACAGCTGAACAACATGAAGCAAATATTTCACCTTTATTCATTTTCCTGGAAGAGCACTTCCTGGAGAGACAAACAAAATAACCAAATGAAATTTACAAACTCAAAAATAAAACGTACACCAACAACTATAGAGGTAAACAAATAAAGGTGAAGGCCACAGTTCCAGTTTGTCTGCTGAAGGTTAGAAACGGTCATGAGTTGGCAGGACATTTGTAAGTTTCTAGAATATTTGGGTTTTTTCCAGTTGAATGTAGTGAGCTCCTTCACACAGTGCCACCTGTGTGAGAGCCCCAGGCCTCCGTACTGGCCCATTCATGTCATTCACGTGTACATATATA